>NC_046155.1:37852411-37972994 GCF_011064425.1 Rattus rattus
TAAGAATTCTTTTGGATATTTTGCCCATTCTTTGTAATTATTTTCACTTAGTGTTTGTTTTTAACGTAGTGTGGTTGAGTGCTTCTTGACAGCATTCCTTATTTAATGTTATTTATTCCTGTCCATTGCAGGCAGTATTTATCATATGGACTTTGTGAAGCCTGAGTAGAGCTGAGAGAAGGGACAAGAGTGGAATTCACTGTAAGTGAAGTCCTCACTATGGACTTTCATTAAATGTCCTGGCCCAGCACATATTCCACTAGGCAGAAGATGTGTCTGTTTTTATGAAACTTGGCATATCTTCCTGTGCATTCCTGAGAGACAACAAGTGCTGGTGTCCTTAACTTTGCTGAGCTATGTTAGGACTTCTGATCTTCATTGGTTGTCATGTCTTCTATGTTTGCTAACATCCTGTGCCTCCATTTGATTCTCTGTAGATACTCTTTCAATGAAACTTAAATAGATTTTAATTTTCACACACACAGCATATGGAGAGAAGAAGGGAGGTAGGAAGGGAATGACAGATGAGAGGGAGGGAGGGAAGGAGGGAGGGAGGGAGAGAGAGAAAGAGAGAGAGAGAGAGAGAGAGAGAGAGAGCGCACAAGAGCGAGAATGAGGGTGAGAGCAAGAGAGAGAGAGAGTGAGAGGGAGAGAATGAGAATATGAGATTATCAGTGTGAGTGGAGCTGAAGGTCATGAGGGTTCTGGGGATTGGATTCAAGTCACTAGGCTAATATATCAAGTGCCTTTATTCACTGAGCCACCTTGCTCCCTTTGCTGGCCCTATATATATTTTTAATTATTTGTTTTTTGTTTCTTTGATTTGTTTTTCAAGACAAAGCTTCTTTCTATATCCTTGGCTGTCTTGGAACTAGCACCATAGACCAGGTTGGCCTTGAGCTCACAGGAGATCTGTCTGCCTTGGTCTCCCTGAATGCTGGAATTAAAGGCATGTGCCATCACTGACAGGATAAAATGTAGTGATCACATGGACTGAGGCTTGTCTTCAATAACAACAAAACCAACAGAAAGCCCACAGCTACCTGGAAGTAGAGCTGACAACGTTCTACTCAACAACAACATGGCCAAAGAGGAAACGAAGAAAGACGTTGTAGAGTCTAATGAAAATGAAGACACAAGATACCCAAACTTATGGGATACAATGAAAGCAGTGCTGAGGAAAAATTCAGAGCTCTGAGTGCCTCCAAAAAGAAACTGGAAAGAGCATAAGTTAGTGGTTTGACAGCACACCTGAAAGCTCTAGAACAAAAAAGAAGCAAATTTACTCAAGAGGAGTAGACAGCAGGAAATAACCAAACTCAGAGCTGAAATAAACCAAGTAGAAACAAAAGAATTTATTCAAAGAATCAACAAAGCTGTTCTTTGAGAAAAAATCAACAAGAAAGATAAACCCTTACTCAGACTAAACCAGAGGGCACAGAGACAGTATCCAAATTAACAAAATCAGAAATGAAAAAGGAATCATAAAACCAGAAACTGAGGATATTAAAAAAATTATCAGATCCTACTTACAAAAGCGTATACTCAATAAAACTGGAAAATCTGGAGGAAATGTCCATTTAGAAATCAATTTTCCAGACATATACCAGGTACCAAAGTTAAATCAGGATCAGATAAACTATCTAAACAGCCCCATAACCCCTAAAGAAATATAAGCAGTCATTAAAAAGTCTCCCAACCAAAAAAAGTCCAGAATCAGATGGGTTTAGGGCAGAATTCTCTCAGACCTTCAAAGAAGACCTAATACCAATACTGTCCAAACTATTCCACAAAATAGAAACAGAAGGAACACTACCCAATTCATTCTTTGAAGTCACAATTATGCTTATACCTAAACTACACAAAGACACAACAAAGAAAGAAAACTTCAGACCAATTTCCTTTATGAATATCGATGCAGAAATACTCAATAAAATTCTCACAAACCGAATCTAAAAGCAAACACCTCAAAACAATCATTCACAATGATCCAGCAGACTTTATCCCAGGGATGGAAGGATAGTTCAATATACAGAAATCCATCAATGTAGTCCACTATGTAAACAAATTCAAGGAAAGAAAAAAAACACATGATCATATCATTAGATGCTGAGAAAGCATTGACAAAACTCAACTCTCCTTCATGATAAAAGTCTTGGAAAGATCAGGAATTCAAGGCCCATACACAGACATAGTAAAAGCAATATACAGCAAACCAGTAGCCAACATCAAACTAAATGGAGAGAAACTTGAAGCATCCCACTAAAATCAGGGACTAGACGAGGCTGCCCACTCTATCCCTACCTATTCAGTCTAGTACTCTAAGTCCTAGCCAGAGCATTTAGACAACAAAAAGAGGTCGAATTGGAAAGGAAAAAGTCAACATATCACTATTTATGATAGCATACTTAAGTAAACACAAAAATTCTACCAGAGAACTCATAAGACTGAAGTGGCCAGGTATAAAATTAACTCAACAAATCAGTAGCCTTCCTCTACTCAAAGGATAAGCAGGCTGAGAAAGAAATTAGGGAAATAACACTGTTCACAATAGCCACCAATAATGTAAATGTCTTGGTGTGACTCTAACCAAGCAAGTGAAAGATCTGTCTGAGAAGACGGTCAAGTCTCTGAAGAAAGAAATCAAAGATCGTAAAAGATGGAAAGACCTCTCATGCTCATGGATTGGCAGGATTAGTATAGTAAAAATGGCCATCTTGCTGAAAGAAATCTACAGATTCAATGCAATCCCCATCAAAATTGCAACTCAAGTCTTCATAGAGTTAGAAAGAGCAATTCTTAATTCATTTGGAACAACAAAAAAAATCCCAGGATAGGAAAAACTATTCTTAACAATAAAAAACTTCTGGGGGGGATCACATCCCTGACCTCAAGCAGTATACAGAGCAATAGTGATAAAGACTGCATGGTATTGGTACAGAGACAGGCAGGTAGATCAATGGAATAGAATTGAAGACCCAGAAATGAACCCACACACCTATGGTAACTTTATCTTTGACAAAAGAGCTAAAACCATCCAATGGAAAATAGACAGCATTTTCAACAATTGGTGCTGGTTCAACTGGTGGTCAATATGTAGAAAAAAGCAAATTGACCCATTCTTATCTCCTTGTACAAAGCTCAGGTCCAAGTGGATCACAGACCTCCACATAAAGCATAAACACTGAAACTAGAAGAGAAAGTGGGGAAGAGCCTGGAACATATAGGCACAGGGGAAATTTTCCTGAACATAACACCAATGGCTTATGCTCCAACATCAAGAATGGACAAATGAGACCTCATAAAATTGCAAAGCTTTTGTAATGCAAAAGACAAAACAGCAACCAACCAACAGATTGGGAAAAGACCTTTACCAATCCTATATCCGATAGACAGCTAATATTAAATATATACAAAGAAATCAAGAAGTTAGACTCCAGAGAATCAAATAATCCTATTAAAACTGGAGTACAGAGCTAACAAAGAATTCTAAGCTGAGGAATACCAAATGGCTGAGAAGCACCTAAGGAAATGTTCAGCGTTTTAGTCATCAGGGAAATGCATATCAAAACAACCCTGAGATTCTACCCCACATCAGTCAGAATGACTAAGATCAAAAACTCAGGTGACAGTAGATACTGGTGAGGATGTGGCAAATACTAACACTCCTTTACTGTTGGTGGGATTGTAAGCTGGTACAATCACTGTGGAAAGCATTCTGGCAGTACCTCAGAAGACTGAACATAGTACTAACTGAGGACCCAGCTATATCACTCCTGGTATATACCCAAAAGATGCTCCAACATATAACAAGGACACATGCTCCACTATGTTCATAGTAGCCTTATTTATAATAGCCAGAAACTGGAAGGAACCCAGATGTCCTTCAACAGAGGAACGGATGCAGAAAATATGATACATTTACACAGTGGAGTACTACACAGAGATTAAAAACAATGACTACATGAAATTCCTAGGCAAATGGATGGAACTAGAAAATATCATCCCGAGTCAGGTAACACAATCACAAAAAAACACACATGGTATGCACTGACTGATAAGTGGATATTAGCCCAAAAGTTTGGAATACTTAAGAATAAATTCACAGATCATATGAAGCTCACGAAGAAGGAAAAGCTAAATGTGGATGCTTCAGTCCTTCTTAGATGGAAGAATGAAATCCTCACAGGGGGAAGTGCAGGGACCAGAGTGGAGAAGGGACTGAAGAAAAGGCCATCCAGAGACTGTCCCACCTGGGGATCCATCCCATATGCAGCCACCAAACCCAGTCACTATTGCTGATGACAAGAAGTGCTTGCTGACAGGAGCCTGATATGGATGTCTCCTGAGAGGCTCAGCCAGAGCCTTACTGATACAGATGCAGATGCTTACAGCCAACCATTGAACTGAGAACATGGACCCCAGTGGAGGTGTTAGGGAAAAGACTGAAGGAACCAAAGGGGTTTGCAACCCCACAGAAAGAACAATATCAACCAAACCGACCCTACCAGAGCTCCCGGGAAGTAAACCACCGTCCATTGAGTACACATGGAGAGACCTATGGCTCTAACCACATATGTAGCAGAGGATGTCATTGTCCAGCATCAATAGGAGGAAAAGCCCTTGGTCCTGTGAAGTCTCATTTTCCCAAAGTAGGGGAATGCCAGGGCGTTGAGTTGGGAGAGGGTGGGTGGTAGTGGGAGCATCTTCATAGAAGCAGGTGGACGGGGAAGGGGATATGGGAGAGTGGGGAAAGGGAATAACATTTGAAATGTAAATACATAAAATATCCAAGAAAAACAAAATTAAAAAAAGAAAAAACTGAATAAGCAACAGGTTAGGCAATACTAAAACTGAGTTATTTTGAATCTTCAAAAAAAATCACACGAAAGTTATTAAATTCAAAATGTATGGCCCGGCCCATTACTAACATTAGGACACTGATATTACCCTTATGCACAATTTCCTGTTTGATTAATGTCACTTCTGGTCTTTAGCAATTAGCATATAAGAATTAAAATTATAGTATTCTTTTTTTCCAAAGGAAAAAAATTAGTGGTTTGGTCCTTCTTCCCTCCTTCCCTCCCTCTCTCTCTCCCTCCCACCTTTCCTTCCTTCTTGTAAGGGAAATATTTATTTATTTATTTATTTGTTTGTTTGTTTGTTTGTTTATGATGTCATTCATTTGCATCTCAAACGATATGCCAGGTCCCACCAGTCCCCTATCCCACATCCACCTTCCCATTCTCCCTCCCCATCCACACTCTCCCTGCCACATTGCCCAGCATCCCCCTGCTGGGGCATCAAGCCTCCCAGGACCAAGGGTCTCCCTTCAAGTTGTGGAGGCAAAGCCATCCCCCTCCTACATGTGCATCTGGAGCCATGGGTTCCCCAGGTATACCCCTTGGTTGGTGGTCAGACTTGGTCCCCCTCAACTACAGGAGGAGGTCTACAGGATCTATCCCCCTTCTCTGCTTATTTAGGGCCAAAGTCTTCCCAGGCTGAATCCTGGAGCCTCATGTTTCTGAGGTCTGCGACCCTGGTAGCTAACCTCAGTTCATCCCCTGTGCACATATTTTTGTTGGATTTCCTGACCTTCTGTACCTCTGTCACACCCTCTCCACCTCCAGATCCTGATGCTGGCACACCTATCCCCCCCACTTCTCCCTCTCCGGTTCCCCTTTTCTCTCACATCCCCCAGTGCAGGACTGAAGCATCCACGCACTGGTCTTCCTTCCTTCTATGCTCCATATGGTCTGTGGGTTGTATTATGGACACTGTGGGCTTTGGGGATAATATCCACTTATTAGGGAGTGCATACCAGGTGTGTTTTTTGTGACTGGGTTACCTCACTCAGGATGATATTTTCTAGTTCCATCTATTTGCCTATGAATTTCATGAAGTCATTGTTTTTAATCTCTGTGTAGTACTCCACTGTGCAAATGTACCACATTTTTCAGTATCCATTCCTCTGTTGAAGGACATCTGTCTTTTCCATCTTTCTGGCTATTATAATAAGGCAAGCATGAACATAGGGAGCACGTAACTTATATGTTCACAGTCTTTTGGTATGCCCAGGGAGTGTTAAAGCTGGGTACCAGATAGCACTATGTTCAGTTCTGAGGAACTGCCAGACAGCTTTCCACAGTGGTTGTACCAGTCTGCAATCCCACCAGCAATGGAGGAGTGTTCCTTTTTCTCCACATCCTCACCAGCATCTGCTGTCACCTGAATTTTTGATCTCAGCCATTCTGACTGCTATGAGGTGGAGTCTCAGAATCATTTTCTTTTTCATTTCCCTGATGACTAACGATGTTGATCATTTCTTTAAGTGCTTCTCAGCCATTCGAAATTCCTCAGTTGAGTATTTTCTCTTTACTACACATTTTAATAGGATTATTTGGTTCTCTGGAGTCTACCTACTTGATTTCTTTGTATAAATTGGACATTAGCCCTCTATTGGATGTAGTATTGGTAAATATCTTTCCCCATTTGTGGGATGTCATTTTGTCCTATTGACAGTGTCCTTTGCTTTACAGAATCTTTTCTATTCTATGAGGTCCCATTTGTCAATTGTTGCTCTTAAAGCATAAGCCATTGATGTTGTTCAGGAAGTTTTCCCCTGTGCCCAAGTATTCAAGGCTATTCCTCACTTTCTCTTCTATTAAATTCAGAGTGTCTGGTTTTATGTGGAGGTCCTTGATCCACTTGGACTTGAGCTTTGTATAAGGAAATAAGAATGGATCAATTTGCATTCTTCTACATCCTGACCACCAGTTTTACTAGTACCATTTGTTGAAAATGCTGTCTTTTAATACAGAGAGGTGAATGTTAGGCCGCCCACCACTGACAGAGAATAGGTCCCCATTGAGGAGTTAGAAAGGATTGAAGGAGCTGAAGGGGCTTTTGCAACTTGTAAGAAGCCATGGACTGACTCCATGGCTTCAGATGGCTATGTAGCAGAAGATGGCTTTGTTGTGCACTCATCGGGAGGAGGGTTTTCAACTTACCAAGGTTTGAACCCCCAGTGTAGAGGAAAGTAAGGGTGGAGAGGTGGGAAGGAGTGGGTAGTTGGGTGGGGGACACCCTCATACATATTTATGTATACTATCATATCTTTTGCAAATAGTGATATCTTGGCTTCCTCTCTCTCAAGTTTTATCCCATTGATCTCTTTTTGTTGTCTAATTGCTCTGCCTTGTTTTGTTCCTAATTTTAAAAGGATTGCTTTGAGTTTCTCTTCATTTAGTTTGATGTTGGCTATTGGTTTGCTGTATATGCTTTTATTATGTTTAGATATGGGCCTTAAATTCCTTATCTTTTCAAGATTTTTAACATGAAGTGTTGAATTTTGTCAAATGCTTTCTCGCATCTAATGAGATGATCATGTGTTTTTTTTCTTTGAGTTTGTTTTCATAGTGGATCACATTGATAGATTTCCATATATCGAACCATGCCTGCATCCCTGGGATGAAGCCTACTTTATCATGATGGATGATCATTTTGATGTGTTCTTGATTCAGTTTGTGAGAATTTTGTTGAGTATTTTTGTATCGATATTTATAAGGGAAATTGGTCTGTAGTTCTTTTTCTTTGTTGAGTCTTTGTATGCTTTAGGTATAAGCATAATTGTGGCTTCATAGAACAAATAGGGTAGTGTTCCTTCTGTTTCTATTTTGTGGAATAGTTTGAGGAGTATTGGTATTCAATCTTCTTTGAAGGTCTGATAGTATTCTGCACTAAACCCATATGACCCTGAGCTTTTTTGGTTGAGAGATTTCTAATGATTGCTTCTATTTCCTTGGAGGTTATGGAGCTGTTTGGATGTTTTTGCTGATCCTGATTTAACTTTGGTAACAAGCATCTGTCTAGAAAATCATCCATTTCATCCAGGTTTTCCAGTTTTGTTGAGTGTAGACTTTTGTTGGAGGAGCTGATAATTTTTTGAATTTCCTCATTTTCTGTTGTTATGTCTCACTTTTCATTTCTGATTTTGCATACCATTTCTGTGCCCTCTGGTTATTCTGGCTAAGAGTTTATCTTGTTTATTTTTTCAAAGAACAAGCTCCTACTTTTGTTGATTCTTTGTATAGTTCTTCTTTCTTCTTTGTTGATTTCAGCCTCGAGTTTGATTATTTCCTTCCATCTACTCCTCTTGCTTCTTTTTGTTCTAGAACTTTCAAATAAGCTGTTAAGCTGCTAGTAGACTATCTCTCCAATTTCTTTATAGAGGCACTCAGAGCTACGAGTTTTCCTCTTAGCACTGCTTTCGTTATGTCCCATAAATTTGGATATGTTGTGCCTTCATTTTCACTGAATTCTAAAAAGTCTTTCGTTCTTCCCTAACCAAGTTATCATTGAGTAGATAGTTGTTTAGCTTACATGTGTATTGGGCTTTCTGTTGTTTTTGTTGCTACTGAAGACCAGTGCGTGGTGGTCCAATAAAATACATGCAATTAATTCAGTGTTCTTGTATCTGTTGAGGTTTGTTTTGTGTCCAAGTATATAGCTGATTTTTGAGAAGGTACCATGAGGTGCTGAGAAGAAGGTATATTTTCTTATTTTAGGGTGAAATATTCCATTGATATCAGTTAAGTTCATTTGGTTTATAACTTCTTTTAGTTTCACCATGTCTCTGTTTAGTTCCTGTTTCCATGATCTGTCCATTGGTGAGAGTGGGGTGCTGCAATATCCTACTATTATTGTGTGAGGTTCAACCTGTGCTTTTAGCTTTAGTACCATTTCTTTTACAAATGTGGGTGCCCTTACATTTGGGGCATAGATGTCCAAAATTGAGAGTTCATCTTGGTGGCTTTTTCCTTTAATGAGTATGTAGTGACCTTCCCCATCTTTTTTTTGATAACTTTTGCCTAAAAGTCTATTTTTTAGGACACTGCCATTAGGACAAAATAGCAACCAACAGATTGGCAAAAGATCTTTACCAATCCTACATCCAATAGAGGGCTAATATCCAGTATATGCAAAGAACTCAAGAAGGTAGACTCCAGAGAATCAAATAAGCCCATTAAAAATGGGGTACAGAGCTAAAGAAAGAATTCTCAACTGAGGAATATCAAATCACTGAGAGGCACTTAATGAAATGTTCAACATCTTTAGTCACCAGAGAAATGCAAATCAAAACAGCCCTGAGATTCCACCTCACACCAGTCATAATGGCTAAGATCAAAAACTCAGATGACAACAGATGCTGGCAAAGATATGGAGAAAGAGGTATACTCCTCCATTGCTGGTGGAATTGCAAGCTGGTACAACCACTGTGGAAATCAGTCTGGCAGTTCCTTAGAAAACTGGACATAGTGTAATCTGTGGACCCAGCTATACTACTCCTGGGCATACACCCAAAAGATGCTCCAACATATAACAAGGACACATGCTCCACTATGTTCATAGCAGCCTTATTTATAATAGCCAGAAGCTGGAAAGAACCCAGATGTCCTTCAACAGAGGAATGGATACATAAGTGTGGTACATCTACACAATGGAGTACTACTCAGCTATTAAAAACAATGACTTCATGAGATTCATAGACAAATGTATGGAACTCGAAAAATATCATTGTAAGTAAGGTAACCCAATCACGAAAACAACATATGGTATGCCCTCACTGATAAGTGGATATTAGCCCAAAAACTTGGATTACTCAAGATACAATCCACAAAACACATGAAGGTCAAGAAGAAGGATGACCAAAGTGTGGATGCTTCAGTCCTTCTTAGAAGGGGGAACAAAAATATTCACAGGAGGAGATATGGAACCAAAGTTTGGAGCAGAGACTGAAGGAATGGCCATTCAGAGACTGCCCCACCTGGGGATCCAGTCCATATACATACAGCAACCAATCCCAGACAATATTGCTGATGTCAAGAAGTACATGCTGACAGGAACCTGATATAGCTGTCCCATGAGAGGCTCTGCCAGACTGTAACAAATACAGATGCAAATGCTAGCAGCCAATCATTGACCTGAGAACAGGGTCCTAATTTGAGGAGTTTGATAAAGCATTGAAGGAGCTGAAGGAGCTTGCAACCCCATAAGAACAATACCAACCAACCAGAGCTCTCAGGGACTAAACTACTACCCAAAGTCTACGTATAGACAGACCCATAGCTCCAGCTGCATTTGTAGCAGAGGATGGCCCTGTTGGGTACCAATGGGAGGAGAAGCCATTGGTCCTGCCAAGGCTCGACCCCACCCCCCAGTGTAGGGGAATGTCAGGGTGAGGAGGTAGGAAGGGGGATGATTTGGGAGAAAGAACACCTTTATAGAAGTAGGGGGAGGGGGATGGGATAGGAGGCTTATGGACAAGAAATTGGGAAAAGGAATAACATTTGAAATGTAAATAAAAAATATCCAATAAAAAAGGAAAGTCTATTTTGTTGGAAATTCGAATGGCTACTCCGGCTTGTTTCTTGGGACCATTTGCTTTAAAAATTTATCCCCTCCTTTTACTTTGAGGTAACGTCTGTCTTTGACTCTGGTGTGTATTTCCTGTATGCAGCAAAATGCTGGATCCTCTTTATGTATCTAGTCTTTTTGTCTGTCTTTTTATTAGGGAATTGAGTCCATTGATATTGAGAGATATTAGGAACCAATGATTGTTGCTTCTTGTTATTTTTGTTGTTAGAGGTGGAATTATGTTTGTGTGTTTCTCTTCTTTTGGGTTTGTCATGAAGAGATTACTTTCTTGCTTTTTTTAGGGTGTCGTTTCCCTCTTTGTGTTGGACTTTTTCTTCTATTATCCTCTGTAGGGCTGGGTTTGTGGAAAGATATTGTTTAAATTTGTGTTTGTCTTAAAATACCTTGGTTTCTCCATCTATGGTAATTGTGAGTTTTGCTAGGTACAGTAGCCCAGTCTGGTATTTTTGTTCTCTTAGGGTCTGTATGATATCTTTCCTGGATCTTCTGGCTTTTAGAGTCTCTGTTGAGAAGTCTGGTGTAATTCTGATAGGTCTGCCTTTATTTGTTACTTGACCTTTTTCCTTTACTGCTTTTAATATTCTCTCTTTGTTCTGTGCATTTGGTGTTTTTGTGTGACAAGAGGAATTTCTTTTCTGGTCCAATCTATTTGGAGTTTGGTAGGCTTCCTGTATATTTATGGGCTTCTCTTTCTTTAGTTTAGGAAAGTTTTCTTCTATAATTTTGTTGAAGATGTTTGCTGGCCCTTTGTGTTGGGAATTTTCACTGTCTTCTATACCTATTATTCTCAGGTTTGTTTTTTTCACTGTGTCCTGGATTTCTTGAATGTTGTGAAATAGGAGCTTTTGGCTTTTTGTATCTTCCTTGACTGTTGTGTGGATGTCCTTTACTCTATCTTCTGCTCCTGAGATTCTCTCTTCTATCTCTTGCATTCTCTTGGTAATGATTACATCTGTCACTCCTATTCTCTTTATTAGGTTTTCCATCTCCAGGGCTGTCTCCCTTTGTGATTTCTTTAATGATTCTCTTTCCATTTTTACATCCTGTTCAGTTTGTTCAATTCCTTCACATGTTGATTGTGTTCTCCTGTATTTCTTTAAAGGATTTATGCTTTTCCTCTTTAAGGGTTTCTACTTGTTTACTTGTATTCTCCTGTATTTCTTTAAGAGAATATTTATGTCCTCCTCAAAGCCCTCTATCATCATCATGAAATGAGAGTTTAGCTCTGAATCTTGCTTTATATATGTCTTGGGGGTATCCAGGACTTGCTGTGATAGGAGAACTGGTTTCTGATGTTGCCAAGTCAAATTGGTTTCTTTTGCTTATGTTTTTGTGCTTGCCTCTTGCCATCTGGTTATCTCTGGTGTTATCTGGCTTCTCTGTCTCTGACTGGAGCCCGTCCTTCCCATAAGCCTGTGATCCTGTGATCCTGTGTTCCTGTGTTCCTGGATGTCAGAATACTTGGGGAATTGAGCTGCAAGTGGGGTGTGAGAAAGCATGCAGGTCTCTGACTGGGCGGGGAATCTGCTTCCCTGGGTTGCAGGGGTCAAGGTATCCTTGATTTTGGGGCAAGGTTTAATGTCGTACTTGTGAAGCTGGGTATGTCAGAATACCTGGAGAGTTGAGCTGCAACTATGGTGTGGGCTGTATGGGATCGGGTCCAGTGCCAGGGCTCTGGTTCCTGGCACAGGTGTGAACGGAAAGCACACAGATCTCTGATTTTATTTATTTTTTTTGTTTCATGCACATTTCTGCAAGTATGTCTGTATAAGGATGTTGGATACTCTGTAACTGGAGCTACAGACAGTTGTGAACTGCCATGGTTGCTGGGACACTGACATGGACCTCTAGAAGGATAGCTAATGCTTTTAACTTCTGATCCTCTCTTCAGCCCCCTTGTCCCTGTTAGCCAAATTTGAAGGAGTTGATTTACTTACATTCTTTTATCATTACTGTTTCCGTGGACTAGGTTGGGTTAAAAGCCTTGCTATCATAATTCAGATTTTTTTCCCTAAAACCTTGTGGACTTTAATCAAACTTCTTTTCACTTGTCTGTTTTGTTATTTGTTGTAAGTGCTTTGACTTTCTAATTTTGTTTTATTCTGAGAAATAAAAGGCCAAATCTTTTAGGTGGGAAAATTCAATTTAGTGTAAGTGATGATACAGTTGAAATGATTAGCATAATTCAGTGTTGCTATTAATCTTTGACACTATTATTCATTCTCATGATTTTCTTCAGTGACCTAAAAATCTTTTGATAGTTTTCATATATATAAAGAAAGAGAAATATAGAAATGACTAAAAATACAGCAAATCCCCCCTCCCCAAACCTAAAATCTAAAACCCAACCCAACCCAAACCAACCCAACCCAACCCAAACCAAACCAATCAACCAATCAACCAAACACCAATACCAACAAAACAATCCACCAACCTCCTCAGGTAAAGGGCAGTTAAAAACTTGTCTCTTATTGAGTAGGTAGAGAATAGGTTATGGTTAAGTCTATTAATGGCAAACTCTGTCCCTAGTTTCTGTTATCATATGGGGTAGAAGTTCAGAGTGGTTTCCAATCTTCTTCCACAGCCCACATGCTTGGTATAATTCCTTCCCTCCAATGTTGATGGGCTTAATCTAACAAGATATGCCCCCTTTCAAGGAAGATCTCAAGATCAGGGAGATTCAGAGTTCTCATGTGACCTTGGAGAGGTGTCTTTCTTGAACTCTATAGCTTGAAGGAGGTGAATTGTTAACAACTATGTATACTTGGCAGAGGACACTGAGTCTTGTAGCACTTCAGTCCTGGCCAACATGATTGAGCCTGGTAAAACCATGGGGTAGAGAACTCAGTTGAACCTGTGCCTTAGCTTTTCAGAACTGTGAGCTACAGTGGCAGTGTTTAAGCCACAAAATCATGGTAATGTGTTATGTAGCAACAGTAGGCTAATAATCTATAAATCTTAAAAGTGATTTGCTTTATTTTAATTTAGTCTGAGTATCTCTGAAAAGAAATACTTGTTTTGGGGGATGGAGAGATGGCTTAGTGGTTAAGAGCACTGACTGTTCTTCCAAAGGTCCGTAGTTCAATTCCCAGCAACCACATGATGGCTCACAACCATCTGTAATGAGATCCAATGCCCTCTTCTGGTGTGTAAAGGACAGTGCAGTCATATACATTAAATAAATAAATCTTTAGAAAAAAAAAGAAATACTTGTTTTTTCCTCATACAGAGGGCTGTACTATTGTATTTCCATATTTGGTTGGATTTTGTCATGCTCTCTCTCTCTCTCTCTCTCTCTCTCTCTCTCTCTCTCTCTCTCTCACACACACACACACACACACACACACACACACACACACACACACCTGCTTCTTTTCCTCAGTATTGGTACTTGAGGGAGAAATCTAGAGCGTTTGATGCTCTGAATCATAATTGCAACTTGGAAACATCGGTGAAATGGATTAAAGGAATAGTGGAAGATCATTCTGTAATGGTTTTATAGAACAGATCAACATGTAGATTAATGTCAAATGGGAGGTTTTGTGTGCTTTTAAATTAATTTTTTAGAGAAATTAAAATTTTAATTAAAAATAAGATGATTCACATGAATTGAGAACATGGTACAAATTATAACTGAACAGACTTTATTTTTTAGAAAGTGCATAAATGTATGTACTATCCCTAGATAAAGAGACAGGACTTTAGAGAACTATCATTTTTAAATCTCTTACCCATTTATAAACCCCTTTCCTTTAGTTAACCACTATTCTGTTGATGTCACCTTAGACTAGTTTTGCCTACTTTTAAAGTATGTGCTTTCTTTTGTTTTGGGCTCATTTAGTCCAGCAGTGTTTGTGGGAAGCAAATGTCAATGGCTAAGCTCTGGATGGTTCTTTCGAGTTGCTTCATAGACTCCCATCCTGTCAGCACGCTGCAATCTAGTGCAATCCAAGTAGAGATCCACTGTACTTGGGGCACTGTCTTCACTTCCATCACGTAGAGCAAGGTAGCTTCATTTGGGTCTGTGGCACATTGTGCTTCTATGAACATTCTTTACATGCAATGTGGTACTTTGGGTAAGCTTTATTCCCTATCCAGAAGAATTACTGGATCTGAGAATGTATATTATTAAGTTTTATAGGTAGTATAATCAGATCATGTCCAGCAACAGTTTCTCAAGTTACTGAGTCAAGTGACCCTCCTACCAGTGGTGTATGAGAACTGTAGTTGCTTCATAACAGGGCTTTAGGTCTCCCCCTCCTACTCCCCCTCATCCCCCCTCCTCCTCCTTGTCATTGTCGTCATCATTGTCATCATCACCATCATCGTCATCATTATCATCTTTAATTCTTCTAAATGGCAAGGCATCTTATTGCCGTTTTGTGTGTATTTCTCTCTTGATATGTAGTGAGCATCTTTCTATAGATTTATTGAACACTAACTATTACTTCTCCAACTTTATGTCAGAGTGCATTATTAGGTTATGAGATCAATTTTGTGAATTAAGATCAAGCATCTAAAGACTGAGGATGTTGCTCAATGTTAGAACACTTGCTCTCATGCATAAGACTCTCAGTTTGGTCCCCAGCACTGCAAATAGAAGGAAAAAGCATCAACATTTAGAAGGTCTGAAGTAGGGGTTGGGAGATGGCTCGGTTGCTGAAGAACCTAGGGTGTAGATATGAAGACCTGATTACTAGCACCGTGTAACAAAGTCACACATGGTCTCTGGTCTATAACCCTAGAGGTGATGAGGATGAGAGAGGTAGGTACCTGGAGTTTGCTGGCCAACAGCCTAGCCATTTGGCAAATGCTGGGTTCAATGAGAGCTCCTGTCTCAAAAGATAATGTGGAAGATCATCAAGGAGATACCCGAAGTCAACTAATGGCCTCCATATGTATGTGCACACATGTGCATACACACAGATACACAAACACAAACATACACACAAACACTAAAATGTCTTAAATAGTATGGCATGCATCAGAAGAGAAGAAATAGGAATTATAATGTTAAGTATTTTTGGAGAATTTGATTTCACTTTCATATGTATATATACATATCAATTTTAATGTACATATGTGAATGTGGTTGTTATATCTCTTAGTATGAACTGTGGCAGAAAGGTTTGCAAAACCCTGCTGTGTATTACATACCCAGAGCCCCTCTAACGTGAGTAAGACATAAAGCTAAGACTCCTTTAGTGCAGTCCGTGCACTGACGCAGCGGAGACTCTAAACATGATGAGTCATCATCCCTGGAAACGAGGATGGAACATAGTACAGTGCCTATGACCCACAGAGGGAGACGTCCTACCCGTGTCTGCAGTGAAGACCCCATGTAGACAACCCCAAATACACAGTTGTCCCTGGGTCTCCAAACTTTCTGTGAAGAGAAAGCTGGCTTTAGAGCCTCAAGTTTCAGACGCTGGTCATGATGCTGACCAGTTTGGGGAACCTCTACTGTGGGTGCAGTTTTCTTCTCCAAAGGGAGAACGTCTCAAGAAGAGGCCTTCTGAGTGTGCACAGTTATTTTAGAACAATTCCACCCATTTCTTGCACTTCTTGATATTATCCCACAGCAGTGAAGTGCAAAAGCCGTCTAATTAAGGGCCATTATCTACATTTCTATACAGCTAGAACAGGAGGCAAGCAGATGAGTGGGTTTGTTTCCAATCCCTCTCTGTGTGGATTACGGCTCCTTAATCCTCTTTCTTTCAATCTCCTACTTCAGTTGGACTCCTGATGTGAGTTGCTTGCATTTCTCAATTATATATTACATTGGCATCTTTGTCTTTGAGACCAACTGTATTTTAACATTTGTATGTACTTTAAGGCTCATTTCTGAAAGCTTCATAAAATACTGTGCTTTCTAATTAAACATTAGTGCTATAAATATTAACTGTGCACAATTAAGAAATATTCAGAATCAATCTATGATTTTTTTCCTATTTTTTTATTCTCTATGTTGAAGGTAAAATTTATCCTATACAAGCTTTAGGGAGAATGAATAATTTGGATAAATACTTCCCTGAATAGCAGTATTGCTTAATATAGTTAATTATAGGACTTTAAATACTCACGAGTCCCATTGTGCAAATCTGTGAATGTAAGAAAACACTTTTGACATGCTAATCAAATAAAACAATGTAAGATTTAATTTTCCACTTCCAAAGGATTTTATGTACTAGAATATTCTCTGTTGTTAGATGCCGTTAGGTAATTTAGGAATGTTAGAATCGTCTTAAATAGTTTATTTTGTTCTTAAAGTGAAAAATATCATTTTTATGAACTTACTGGCTCCCACCTGCTCAGAGGCGAAGCAGGGGAGTGGGGGAAGTATTGTGGGAGGGGGTTACCTGGAGGGGACAGAGAGAGGGATATAAAGCGAATAAGTAAAGCAAGCAAGCAAGTAAACAAAAAAAAAACCTTCAAGGGCAAACACTGTAGAGAAAAATTTTAAATCATTAAAATCTGTACAACTCATATATAATTTCTATTGACATTTTGCTGTACATTTGTGCAAATATACCATTATATATGCACAGAAACAAAGATATACCTAGTTGTACACGAATAGCCAGACAGTGGTGTGATGTAATAATCTGTTACTTATCCCTGAGGGCCAGATGTTGTTTTCTATCCACTTTTCTTTTTGGTTTGCATGTCATTCAACATATATGTGCACCATGTCTTTGGATCGCTGGTGACATCATGTTCTGGTGTGTGAGACACACTGATTTATGGAGTCTCTTATCAAAGTATTAAACAGCACGTTTTCCCCTCTGTCTTTTGTTAACATGGTTGTAAACTAGTCATTTGGTTTTGCACAACTGTCTCAAGACAAATTCTTCAAAGTCTGGTTTCTGAGCCAAAGGATAAATAATGACGCACGTCAATGGACAAATTGCTCTCCTCTCTTAAGTCTCAGTCCTCTCTTGTAGCAGAGCCATGGAGTTCCTGCTCCCCCAGTTTTCCAGTATAGATTTTGTCTTTCTTACACCTTGGCACAGGATCAGAGTATATGCCACAACTCAAAATTTGCTTCTCTTTGATTATAAATAATCAAAGAGTTTGATTTACATATTTGTAAGTGTTTATTGACTGCTAGTAATTTCTTCTTTGGTCAGTGTCTTAGTTAGGGCTTCATTGCTGTGAAAGACACAATGACCAAGGCAACATTTGTAAAGGATAACATTTAAATAGGGTTGGCTTACAGTTTCAGAGGTTCAGTCCATTATCATCATGGTAGGAAGTATGGATGCATGAAGGCAGACAAGGTGCTGGGGAAGGAGCTGAGTTCTACATCTCTATCCAAAGGCATCGGACAGGAAGGTTTCTTCCACACTAGACAGAGCTTGAGCATAGGACCTCAAAGCTCAACCCCACGATGAGCCTCCAAAAAGGCTACATCTATTCCAACAAGAGCATGCCTCCTAATAGTGTCACTGCTTGTGGGCCAAGCATTCAAACACATGTCTATGGGGGCCAAACTTATTTAAACCACCACAGTCAATTACTTTAACAATTTCATTGGAATTTTTATTGTTCACCAGAGTTCTGTGAGAAGTGAAATAATGTAATTTGAATCCCATTTTTTGTTTGACTATCATTTTTTAAACTATTTTTATTCTTGCAAAAAATTCATAGTCACGCATCTTGATTTTGTTAACCCTCCCTCAACTTCTTCCCTTAACTCCTTACATATTGACCCCCATCTGCTCATCTTCAAACTTCTTGTCCACTTGAAAATATGTACTAACCCATCAACTCCAATCTGTGCCGACCATATCTTTCTGAGCGTAGAGCCATCAACTGGAGCACAGCCAACATGCTAGGAACTATATCCTTAAAGAAGACTGGCTTTCCCTCCCCCAGAATTGCCAATAGCTCTTTAGTTAGGGGTGGGGACTCATGAGCCTCTTCCTCTCCATGCTTGAATGTTGCCTGGCTTAATCTTATTCAGATCTTGTGTAAGCAACGTGAGCTTCTAGGACTTCAGAAGTAGTGGTCCTGACATGCTCAGAAGGTACTGATTCGTTCTGGTTCTGCCTGACTTCTGGTTCTTACAACCTATCCACTGCTTTTCCCATGATGGCTCCTTAGCTTTGGTGAGGGGTGGGATGGATGTCCCATTTGTGGATGAGCATGCTATAGTCATTTGCCTCTGCACCTTGATCAGCTCTGTGTTAACTGCTGTCCACTGCTCAGAAAAACCAAAACCAAAACCAAACACTGCTCTAATGAGGTCCTAGAAATGCACCATCCCCAGTTCAGAACTGGTGAGAACTGGTTATAACTGATCTGTCCCCTGGGTCTGCAGCAAGGGCTGGAGCTATTTGGAGATGTTTGTTGTTTGACTTTTAGTTGTTCCTGTAGTGATTTTAAAATTTAAATAAATGTCACTTGTTAATTTTCCAGATTTGTTTGTTTATACTTGTGTGATGTGTGTATGTGATGTGTCTCTGTATGTGTGTATTGCACATATATATTCATGCATGTGCCCCTGGAGGCCAGATCAGGATATGGTGTACAAAATAATTGTGCTTATATTTTCCCATTTTGTCTAATGAAGGGCTCTTTTTAAAATAACAATAAACCATATACGGTAGAAATAATTTTGAAACAATTGTGAAAACTGTTAAGAGTTACATTTATAATGTCCAGTCCATTTATATTTAACAACTTAAAGTATCCTATCATCTAAAAAAGTAAAAAATTATAAATATATCATTTATAGTTCAATATTTTGTATCATACAGAACCTTATGCCATCATTGCTATGTTGAAGGAATCCATATATTTTCTCATTGTAGACTTCAGTTTAATTTTTGGCATAATAATGTTTGACCCCCTGGGATTATATTTAATTAGGCGAAAGAGAATAAGCAAGTGTTGCTTTTATTCTGCTTTCCAGTAAGCTATTACAATGCACTTCTATTTAACCTCTTATTACTGATTTTAAAATGTCTCTCTTTAATACTCCCCCCTATATATTTGAACCAGTTTATGAGACATCTCACATTTGCTCTTAACCAAACAGTCCAAGAAGCAGTGACTCACGGGGTCTACTGTGTTGAAGTTTTCAGTTTTCATGGTGTTTTGAATTGAGTTCGGCGTCTTGTCCATGTTAAGTAAAAACTCCACCATCAAGGTGCAGCCCTGTACCTTCCTGCTTTTGTAAAAGGACAATTCATTTCTGTGGCTTTTACAGTAGCTTCAGTGAGATAGCTATCACTTTAATATTCTTTTCAGGTTACATGTCCATTTTTACACATTGACCCAAACTGTGAAGTCATTTGGCCAAGTTAACAGGAGTCCTGGCCTGTTATTCCACTGGGGCTGTATGAGGTTTATAAGTTTGTTAACGGAAAACTGGCACTTCCATAGTACTAGATAGTCTTATTAAAGAAAAAATTTTTTTCTTCATGGATTTAAGTGTTCTTTTATGGATTTTAATGGCACTCTAAGTTCTTTTTGTAGGAATTGACTATTTTTAAAAACTGATAATATTTAAAATATTTTCATTTTAAAGAATGTAATCTTCTTTATAGTATTTAAATTTTAATAATCTACACCCAAGGTGTTGGTTTTCGTTTATTTATTTTATATCCAGAAGTTTTAGGGAACACTTGAGGGGTTTGTATGTTACCTGTCAGTTGATTTTAACTTTCTAAAGTTTTACCAAATGAAGTCTGGTGGGAGCAGCAACCTTTTTATTGTAGAGTGTGAATTAAGAACTTAAGGACATGCAGCCAAAGCATGACAGTGTTTATGGAACATGATTTGTGCCCTGAGAGCAGACTATGGCCTCTACCCTTGAAATATATTAGTTAAGTGTGCTAACGAGTATGAGTAGGCATTCTTCTCTAGCGTTCTGAGATATCGTCTAGCACTCAATTGGTCAATCTCTGATCACAGATATTTGTGAATTCTCTATACTTACGTAGACAGGGGAGAGACTGTATTTTCAAATGAGCTTGAGGTATAGTTTCTTCATCTGGCTGGGTGTGTGTGAAGAAAACATTTAATAAATGGTTAAGAACCGCATTTAATAAGTGGTCAAGAATTTGTGAATTCTGGGAGTGCTAACTTTTTTTGTTTTGCAGCCATCCAAATAAAATGTAGCTTCTTGTCCTGAGCAATTCTATTGCCTTCTTGGAGGTTTCACTCACTAAATCAACCCCTCACCCCATAAGTAGGTATTGGGCGATCTGTCCGTGCTACCTCGTGATCACCTTGGAAACTGTGTGAACTAGGCTCAGTTCTCTAGCTCTTGGGGAATCTTGTATTGGAGGGTTAAGTTAAAACGGATCTATATGTACACATAATGGGACAACTCCATTCAGCTTTATGGCAAGATCAGCTTAATCTTGAGGCTCCTATCAGTGCCAAGGTACTTTTTTGGGGGGTTATTTTTTTATTTAAAAGATTTTCTGGATATTTGTTACCATAGCTTGCAACTGGGATTGTTCCACATAACACAAATTCTATTTCATGTTTCCTTTCACCCTTCTTCTCTGTATTTATTCCTTTTGCAGCGAAGCATTTGATTACAGGCATTTATTTTCCTTTAAGACCATTATGTAGTTTTTGTAACCAAAAATGCAGAAACAAACTAGAACCAGAAGTATTCTCTACAGAGACTGTCTACCAGGTAAGTACACATGTATATAACTATACAGAAGTACATTAGGAATACATGACATAGATTTTCAAAAAAATATATCTTTCATACAAAGTGCTTGGTAACTGTTTGGTAATTATAGTCTTAAAGTGTTACGTTAGACAAGCTATACCTGCAAGGATCAACCTTCAATCAGTTATCACGCAGTGTGTCTGTTGTTCTTGGTTGACCATCAGTGAAGATCAGAGAGTACACAGGAGGCTCACTTAAAGTTGAATTTCAGATAAAGCATTGCTACAATTTGATATGGAGTGTCCTCCTCAGGCTCATGTGTTGTATGCTTATTCCCCAGAAGGTGGCGCTATTTCAAGTTCTTGAAACTGAGCTGGGAGTAGCTGGAGGAACTGGGTTATGCTTTTGAAGGTCGTACCTAGTTTCCTGTCACCTCCATTTCTCTTCTCATCTCTCATGAAGGGAATAGCTTCCTGTAACCCTCTGGGTTTTTCTTGTCTGCCCAGTTCTCAAATAACAACACAGAGACTATATTAATTAATAAACAATAATTAATTAATAACTTAGAGCTAGGCATTGTTTCCCACTAGGTCATAACTCAATTATTCTGTTAGTACTAATCTAAGTCTGCCATGTGGCTGGTTAACTCTCCTCAGTATCACTTCCTCTGAGTCGGGGTGGCAAATCCTTCAGCATTTCACTCTTTTCCAGAGTTCTTATCTCTTCCCTCAAAATCTGGCCTATTCTCCCCTGCTTTGCTCTACATCATCCAACTTGTTATTGATAGGTGATGTTTTAACACAGTGCACAAGAGATCATCCTTACATTTCCCCTTTTAGTCCAATAAAAGGCTTTTCCTCCAACAGCAACAAACTGTACACAATATGAGCAATTATGAAAACTATCTACATGCACAATGTCCAGTCCATTTGTATTTGATAATCTTGGGAGAAGGTACTCCATTCTCCATCATAGTGGATTCAAAATTCTGCACCTTATTCACTTTGTATCATAATCCATATTTACTAACCTAAAAATGTATTCTTAGACCTTAAATTATTGTCTTAAATCCCAAACAACTTAGGCTTAATTGTGAGACTATAACTATCTAGTCTTCAACTCTACAAGAATCCTGAGAAGTATAAATATTGCTTGAGTAAACAGGGAGTACAGAGCATACAGCTTCCAAAAGTATAAAATTACAGATGTTGCTGGTTATTTTATCAGTCACCCAATGTTCTTCTGGATTGGGGCATCATCATTGGTCTTCTGGCCCAGGATATCTATCAGACTTTCCTGTGAGGCAGGGATTATTGAAGGGCTTGCCTATCCTATTCTTGAGAAGCTTGGTAGTTGACTTTTTCCATGTCCTGCTTGTCTACAGTTTAGAGAGCATAGAGAGCATGCTGTCTGCACTTGAGGCAAGGGCATCTTCTTCCCCAGTGGCTAGCTTGCTACATTTGAAGCAAACTTTATTTTTATTTTTTGATTCTCATTGAAATGGAATGAGAGTGTGTAGGCTTTGATTTTTCAAAATCTACTTAAGTAAGGGTTATTAAACACTTCAGCCTCCCTTCTAGCCTGCTGACCAGAAATAGGAGAGAAAGGTGGTTAGTAGGATCAGAGCGATGTGAACCTATTTAGGAAGCAGTTCTTTGAGGGCAATTCCAAATCTTCATTGTCAGGAAATCAGTAGTCCAGTCAAAAATCATCAAATGAGAATCAGTAGCAATCAGTCCAATCGTCAAACACCAAACACTAATCAGTAGCAGAAGCCTGGTCCAGAAGAAACTGTGAGGTTCTGCAGACTTGACATGAGTCAATGAAGTGGCAAGAGGCAGCAGGAATACTGTAAGTTCTTTGGCGAGTTTCTCTCTATGAAGTCATGATAAACAAAGATCAGTGAAGACCAGCAAAGTGCTCCAAGGAATACAAATGCAAGAGCATTGTCATCAAAGACCAGAGAAGTGTTGCAAGGTGAACCAACGCAAGAGCGTCATTCACTGTCTATTGGGTTCTTCAACTTAAACCCTTTCCAAACATCACTCGTCCTCTCACATGTCTGCCTCAGGAAAACACCCTCTCCTAAGACAGCTTACAGAAAAACATCACACAACATAACTGAGTCTCCAATGAAACCAGAGATTTTCACTCCAGGGGTTGTTCCAGGAGCTGATATGTCTCTCCATCAAAGAATTCCTTTTATTAATTAAAGGTCTTCAAATGTCATATTTTGTTGATCTCTGAGGTTTTTGGAGACTACCTCTCTACCTATAGTAGATCTGAATAGGCAAAAACAAAAACAAACAAACAAACAAACACAAACAAACAAACAAACAACTTGTTCCTGTTTACTATCTGTTCAACCTCGAAAGCATGGCCTTGCAATTAAGTATACAAGTATCTAACATGACTGTAAGCTTGATAGACTAAATACTTAATTGCACTTCTTAATTATCCTAAACAGTTTATAACAGTAGCTTTCAAGAACTAGAACTTTAATTACACTTTTAAATGGGTTGCATAGATCAAATACCTAAACAAGAGTTGAAACATATACAGTATGTTGTATCAAACATTGATACATTAATTTTGTATCAATATACAGAATCCATACGAATGTAAATTATTTGACTGGTGAATGCTTTTAAATCTAAAAGTAGATTTGATAATCTATTTTCTTTTTATCCCTGCTCACCCCTTTCCCCCCAATAGTAGATAGGCAAGAGAGAAGGAGAGAGGGGAAAAAAAAAGAAATAGAGTCTTCCCTGAATCTAACATCCTTTACTTTGTATCCTCCCTGACTAAGACCATTAAGGACTTGTATCCAACCCCCATAAAATGACAGTAAACATCCATCACCTATTGAACTACCAAAAACCACGCACTGCACCTCAGGAGGCAGCTCAGGCCACTCAGATTGTAGGTACACCTCCCCCACCCCCTGCAACATGGCAGACACCCAGATGTTTCCAGTGGCAGTCAAGCAATGGACACCCACTTGACCTTTGGTGGTCACTTGGGCCACAGATACTGGCACAGACTTCAGCTGCAGTAGGACCACGGACCCAGCCAATGTCCTTGGAGCGGCCTGGGCCAGGACCTCAGTATGGCCTCAGTTGGTTACACAGGCTCCTCATAGCTGCTTGCTCCTCACCCCAGTTGAGTCTCTGGTTCTACATTCTCCACAGTGTACAAACCGCTTGGCTTCACTTTCTTATCTCTCCATTGCAACTCCATCTTTCCCATGTCTCCATCACGATTCACCCATCATGGTGGCAACTGTGGCAGCTGCTTGAGAGCCTTTCTTGGGGTGCCCTGGTCTTTGTAGTGTGAGTGGGTGCTTCTCGTTTGCCCTTTTTACCCTTTGGGGAGTCAAAACATGGCCCTAACTTCAGTTGATAAGCCCATGGTTATGCATAAGTTTTACTAGGAATGGAGGCAGCAAAGCTTGTGAAATGAGGAAACTATGGAATGACGCCTAAGTCCCTGGAAGGCACAGACAATCCCTTTCTACTTACTCAGGCTGTAGCCCTTCCCTCTGTTCCTCAGGCTTGCACATTATGCTGCTTTCAAAGATTTTCGTCATCTTAATTTACTGCTATGCACTCCACATTTATGAAGTGCCTGGCATGTGAACAGCTCTGTCTGGTCAACATGTTAATATGGTGGACACAAAACAACAATGTATTGTGATTTCTCCTTTGGTAGACCCAGCCAACCACAGCTTATATGCCAAATGGTTTGGCCTATGATGACTGTATCTGTCCTGAATGTGCACAGACTTGTTTTCTTGCCAGGATTACCAATACACTATGGCAGCACACCATCTACACAGTGTTTATATCTTACTAGGTGTTATGAGTCATCCAGACATGATTTATGTCATCAGCTCTGTGTGTGTGTGTGTGTGTGTGTGTGTGTGTGTGTAGATTATGTGATATCCATGTAAAGAATTTGGACAACTTTGCTGTCTGAGGATCTTAGAGCCAATTCCAGAAATGGAATACTTGCTGAAGATACTCATGGTGAACAAGCGAATCTGACTTGTGTGTTTTTACTGCATCTCTGTTTTGTAAATGGTGCAGCAACACAATAATGTTCACTGAAAAAGAGCATGACTTTCGAACTTCTGTGGGATAACTTAAGCACCAGGAGCACTAGCAGATTTTTTTTAATAGTTTTTAACTAATTGAGAACTTTCAGAAAAAGAGCTGTTGGTTCGTGAGCCAAAAACTCTTACTTCCACACACGCTTCTATAGTGCATAAGGGAAGAGAAAAAAAAAAGCCAACAGAATGGCGAGCTCTTCTCGAGACAATTAAATAACAGGGAAATTCCAAATGTTTACAAATATTAACTCTTTGGTCAAACAGTTCACTGTGTATGTTTCTGTCTGTCTGACAGCTTTGTCCCTTTGGCATTGTTATTGTTAATACCTGGTTAAAAAAGTAAAACATAGACCCGTTCTTTATCTCTCTAGAAGCATACATGGGGAAGACCCTGGATTTGCCTACCATTTATGAGAATGGTCCCCTTTTTTTGTGATCCAACTCAAAACTGCACAAGGCAAGCTGCTTTTAATTTCAAAGAGTGATCCTCTGGTGTTGCTGTTTTGTGAATTTTATGGCAATAAAAATAACCACTTCCTGCTTCCATCTGCAAAGTTTAAGAGTTCTCAGACTGCTCACAAACCTGTGATCCTATGGGTACACCTGTTTTCCGCTGCAAAGGGGACATTAAAAGCTGGCTGGAGTTACGACTGTGGAGATGAGGGCTCATGTAATATCAGCGTGGCAGACCCCTTACTAAGCTGAGAAGATGTGCCACAACTTTGCACTTGAGGAGCGATGTCTTAGCCCTGCCTGGTTTTAATGAGGGTTGTCACTGGGAGAGGGCAGGCAACTCATCTTTATTTCCTTGGCTGCTTAGGCTATCAGCATCTGCAAGGTGTAAGTAGAGCGTGGGCAAACTTTTCCAAAAGGGTACTTAACACTTGGCGGTGCTTCAGTCTAAAGGAATGACATGGACTAAGACAGGTAAGGTACCGGTGCCTCAGTTTACCTTTCTGCAAAATGGAAGTAACAGTTCTACTGGGCTGTTGTGAGGATTGCTACTAGGGCCTGGCTGGTAGCACTCCGTGGGTGGCCAGTGATGACTGTATTCAGTTCTTATCTTTCCATCTCTCTGCTAGGTACCTTGGGATCACGAGACCCCTCACGTACCCCGTGAGGCAAAATGGGAAATGTATGGCCAAAATGATTCTGTCGGTCTGGCTGCTCTCTGCCTCCATCACCTTACCTCCTCTCTTCGGATGGGCTCAGAATGTGAACGATGACAAAGTGTGCTTGATCAGCCAGGATTTTGGCTACACGATCTACTCCACTGCGGTGGCGTTTTATATCCCCATGTCCGTCATGCTGTTCATGTACTATCAGATTTACAAGGCCGCCAGGAAGAGTGCAGCCAAACACAAGTTCCCAGGCTTCCCACGCGTGCAGCCGGAGAGTGTCATCTCCCTGAATGGTGTGGTGAAGCTCCAGAAGGAGGTGGAAGAGTGTGCGAACCTTTCGAGACTGCTCAAACACGAAAGGAAAAACATCTCCATCTTCAAGCGGGAACAGAAAGCAGCCACTACCTTGGGGATCATCGTGGGAGCCTTCACTGTGTGCTGGTTGCCGTTTTTCCTCTTGTCCACAGCCCGCCCCTTTATCTGTGGCACCTCCTGTAGCTGCATTCCTCTGTGGGTGGAGAGGACATGTCTGTGGCTGGGCTATGCAAACTCTCTCATTAATCCTTTTATATATGCCTTCTTCAACCGGGACCTGAGGACCACCTATCGTAGCCTACTCCAGTGCCAGTACCGGAATATCAACCGGAAGCTCTCTGCTGCAGGCATGCATGAAGCCCTGAAACTTGCTGAGAGGCCCGAGAGATCCGAGTTTGTGCTGTAAGGTCATTTATCACTACCATCCCTTTATTCCCCTCCCCTTTTCATGAAGCTTCTTGAATGTTGGAGAAAACCCCGTGCATCAGTGGCTAGATTGTTATTGTTGTTGTTGTTGCTGTTAACAACCAGACATCAGGTGTGAATTAAGAATTCTTTCTTCCACTCAGGATAGGGTTTAAAAAACCCCAAGACAGGTTGGTGTTTGAATGGGAAGATGAGACTGTCTGCTGATGAATTTATTTCATATGCCTGGTGACAGGGGAGGTGATAGTCTCCACTTCTTTCATCATAAATAACATCTCGATACGTCCATCTGTGAAGCTGAATTCCTATGACATCACCGTTTTAATTGCTTCTGTACTTCCATTTTTGTGAAACTATTTTTGGTGATCTCATATTTCCCACAGAAATGCCTCTTTGGGGGGGAGGAAGCAGATGTGATTTTTTTTTCTGGTATGGAATCTCCATGCATACAGGAGATGTCATGCTGGGACAAGGCTCTAACAGGTACTGAGCTGTTGAGAAGCCCTTCCTGTCACAGTAGCTGTGAACTGATTGGTGCTGGAGTTGTTCAGTTCTTGACCTTGTCTGGGACCCCCTCCTGACACTCCAGAGAATGAAGGGAGTTGAGATCTGAAATGTACTACAACGGGCTGATGGTGATGAGAACTTGGGAGCCTCAAAAGTAACTCACATATTAATAAATGTGATATTGCCACAGAGGAGGGAGGCAAGATGGTCGGGTGATGAGCATGTAAAATGAAGCCCTTTTTAAAGTAAAAATAAAATGACATAGAGGAGGTTAGGCAGTTGAATGGAAAAGAGGTTGGGATGAGATCGTAGATCCTGTGCACCGAGGAGTGGGAAGAGAGATGAACTGAGAAGGGTGAGGGATCTGCCTCCAGGGGAGCCTCCCTGTCAGCTTGTCTGTGAGAGTGACATGCCCTACACTTAGGTCACAACTAAGTCTAGATTCCACATAGCCTCAATCCCAGGACCACATGCCTTCCAAATACTAGAATGTGTTTGTCTTAGAATGGGACATTGTTGGAGCATAGCTAGTCTGGCTCTCGAGCTGGGTGCTGCGTCACAGTACTCATTTCTACTTCTGTTCTGTATACTCATACATACGCACGTTCACAATACATCCACAGATCACCCACTATACAAAAGGCGGCATTTAAAAAGGAGCACGAAACATCTGGTTAGAACACTCATTATGAGCGATTCCTGGAGCCTTTAAATTTATACGATCCCACTTAATGGATATTTGTCACCCCTGACTTTGAAATTCTTTTTTTAATGGATATTTTCTTTATTTACATTTCAAATGTTATCCCCTTTCCTGGTTTCCCCTCTGGAAACCCACAATCCCACCCTCCCTCCCCCTGCTTCTATGAGGGTGCTCCCCTGCTCACCCACCTACTCCCTTCCTCCTCCCTGCCCTGCCACCCTTACACTGGGGCATTGAGCCTTCACAGGACCAAAGGTCTCTCCTCCCATTGATGCTTGACAAGGGCATCCTCTGTTACATATGTGGCTGGAGCCATGGGTCCCTTCATGTGTACTCTTTGGTTGGTGGTTTTGTCCCTGGGAGCTCTAGGGGGGATCTGGCTGGTTGAAATTGTTGTTCGTCCTATGGGATTGCAAACCCCTTCAGCTTGACTTTGACATTCTTAGGGGAGGAGCTATAACTTAGATTTCTATTTTCATAGTCTACTCCTGTGCCCGGCATTTGTAGAATATTAATGGTCATGGCTAGCTACCGAGTTCTCAGGGGATTACCTGGTGGCTCAGGGTAACTGATGTATGATAATTATGATCACATCCTCACCAAAGGATCATCCCAGTAAATGCACGCATGCACCCATAATCGTCATGTAAGTCTACCCGTTGGCTGAGTTTAGTCTGAGATAGTGAAGAGGTACCACATGGAGGACCTAGGAACAGTGGACACCAACTTGCTAACAAGATAACTAGGATGTCTTTCTTACTTTAAGTGAGCTGAGTTTGTTATACATGCTGTACAGTGGGAGGGCCCCATCCAATCAGAATCCCAGGAAATTCTCAGATACAGGAAATAGAGCTGGGTCATTGATAAGAAAGACTTAGGGCTTGAACTGGGTGGTTTTAAGGTTTAAGACAGTTTAAGGAGAACTGATGACAGCTACACATTTTTTTAGATAAAATAGCTTTGCATCAGTAAGTAGGGGAAAGTGGGGTGTTAGATGGGTAACCTATTTTAGTCTGTGTACTGCTGTATCCCGTGGAAACAGCTATTTCTTAGGACAAATAGCTAGGTTATTCTGACCGGCATTGGGATTGTTTATCCAGAGAGAGGAAAGTGGGTTGGTTTTATTTCTTAGGAGAAACACAGTGCAGAATGTGTATGAGCAAAGTCTTTGGAAATGGCGTGAAGGGCAGAGAAGTGTTCGAGGCTAGTGCTTAGAGGTCCCATTCGGTAGCTGGTGTGAAAATTAGGAGAGGGCAGATGATGTCCCTGTCATCTCTCTATTTACAGGTCTCATCAGTTCACCTTAAGGATAATTTAACTGATTAGGTATTAAATTCACAGATAATTAAGGTATAAGAATAGTTAACTTTTTTAAAAAAAGTAACACGAGCAGGTTTTCCTGTTTGAAATAATAGCCCACGTGAATGGACAGACACTCCACTGAGAACACTGCATCTTCGAAACTGTGTGATGGGGTAGCTTTTTCCATTCCATTTTGAAGATGATAAAAGAAGAGCTTGGCGAGACCAAGCCATTTCCCCACGGTCCTTCAGATGAGATTGATAGAGTTGGATCTCAGCCCAGGGAGCCTGTGTTCAGAAGTGCTTTCAGCTTCATGCTACTGTACCCTTCATAAAAATAAATCAGCTCAAATAAAGCACAAGGATTCTTGTCTGCCTGTCCTCAGCTAATGCCAAGATTTGGGTGCTGTTTCCTGTTAACCCTAGACAGGGTCAGCAGACTTACATGGTGAGGGACCAAACAGCAGTGTTTCGAGCTTTTGGAAACCATATGGTTCCCCTGAAACTGCTTAGCTCCTCCACTGTCATACACTTAAGCAAGCAAGAGGATATGGGTATGTCCCAACAAAACTTAATTTACAGAAGAGACGGCGGCCAGCTGGATTCGGCCCACAGGCAATAGTCTGTTGTCCCTTGATTTAAGAGAGAATTATGGTGCCCGATTACATCTTTCTCAGTTTGAATTTATAACCATGAAGGATAAGCAGATCAGGTAAGATTGTTGGCCTAAAAATATCTCACAACTTTGGGGTGTATTTACAGTCAGAACTACTATATAGCGTTCACAAGGCAGCCGTTTTGAGCTCTATACCAGGCAGTTTTGTTATCAGCCCCAGTATTAGGAGATTCATATTCAATTTGTTTATATGACTGTCATACACTATGGTGGGTTCATAAAACACAACACCATTCTTGCTGTTGTGCATGTATTTCTACACAGAAAGTCTACATGTATACTTTTGTGACCCGAATACTTGTATTTCCCCTCAAATTTCTATGTTGAAATACAGACTCTAACGCGGCAGTATCAAAATGTGGGGACTCTATGGGGTGACTAGGTCATGAGGGAAGAGCTCCCATGAATGGTACGAGGACCTTTATAAATGGAACAGAGGGAGCTTGTTTATGAAGGAGACAGAGAGCCTCACCAGATACCAAATTAACCAATTATGGACTTTCTAGTCTCTAACCATAAAGAACATTCTTATAAACTACAACTTTATGATATTTCATGCTATCGGCCTGAATCCACCACTGCACAAGATCACTCAGCCTCGTTTTGTAATGATGAAAGTCACAGGTAGGAAACTGTGTTAATCAAAGGAGAAACAAATGTGTCTAGTGCTTCTACTAATCAGTTAAGACTTCCTCAAAGGAACATCCTTGAGGCTAGTCAACACAGTTATAACTAACAGTGCACAGAGGGACATTTACATAGAGCCACCAATTTAGGAGCTTATGCAAAGGACAGACTGAGATCTAGACTCTAGAAGGAGAAAACAGTTGGAGCTCAGAGAAGGTACAACATAGAAAGTGTTACTAATGATTTATGCCAGCCCCCAAGAATTTGGAACTTAAATATAGGCAATAAATTCTCAATTCAGAGGAATTTTTGCCTTCTCTCCTGGAGATGGTTTTCAATGTCTGGAGATATTTTTGTTGTCATAACTAGAATGTGTCTGGATGTTAACCGCCACCTACATCTGGTGTAGGTCAGGGAGCCTGTCAGTTACCCTACAGTGCACACAACAGCCTCCCACAGAAAAGATTTACCTAACTTGTAAGGTGAGAGGTTTGGGAACTCTGCTGCGGATGGAAGTAAGTCATCCACGTCTTCCGTAGCCAGTGGATAGGGCCATCAGAGTAGGGGGCACTGATTCAGTGGGACAGTGTAGGAAGAATCAAAAGGCTGGATGTAGAGTTTCTTCACTGGTGTTCTAGAAACACTGGACTGTCTTTCTGTGTATGAGATACAGCACCAGGCATGGCAGGGGTGGGAAGAGGATCATGTAATACTCTATTTCTAGAAGCTCACACTCCTGTGGGTTTAGGTCTTCTTAAGGTTCGTGATACTTTATCGCAAAGTATACTTTCAACCAGAGTAAGAACCTACATGGTCTACAGGGCATAGTTACATTCAAGCAAACACTAATTGGAAAGCTGTTAACCCGTTTGACTTGACAGATGTTGCTGCTTTTTGAAACCTCATGTTTTGCGGACTTGCTCTTTGATATTATTAGGTCGGGTGGCTTCTAGGGTTATACTCAACAAGTCTGAGTGATAACGTAACTAATCACTAGTCTCTAGAAGAGTGAAAAAGACATCCAATCCACAGTAAAGGCGAAACCTTAGACTCCTCCTACTTTCCCATGCTCCCTCACACATCTGGCGGCCACCCTAAGGACTCTGGGAAATTCCCTATAACTTCTTCAGCCTGTTTCTTCCAACCTAGCTATTTGGGTTCACGTGAGGATTACTTTTGCTTCTTGCTCAGCTTTCTTGGCTCCTTTATTTTTCTTCTACGCTTCGATTTCCTTCTTTTTTTTCTGTGTAAACAATCTAGACTGTATGTTGTTACTTTCAAATATTTACCCATTCCTTCCCATTTTCTTAATCAGCATGACCAGAGCCTCAGGAGTCCAGCAGGCACTCGAGAATTTTCCTTGGGGTAACGGAATGAATGCAGGGATTAAAGCTGTGAATTCTGTTGCACTGGTAATTTTAATTCGCTACTATCTATTTTTAAGCCTTTCACTATTTCCTAAGTGTTTCAATAAAGGTACTAAAAAATGTAACTACGTGACACACGCAAGGATTCTTTCTTTCTCTTTGTTTGAATGATTTTACTCATGGACTTGAACTGCCACAAATAGTTTTTTAACTATCATGTCACGAGTACTTGTTCTTTGACATCGTTTATGAATAGCACTAAAAGGCAGCTTTTTAAAATACTTTGCTCTAAAAGAGTATCATGGGATTGTTTTGAAGCAGCTCTTTCTTTCTGTCTCCTGACTTCTCCTTGGTGGCTGTATTGTCTTTCTCTTTAAAGAACCTCCTATAATCCCTGTCATTTGCAGTGGCTCTTGCACTGATGCCTCGAAGAAAAACCTTGGGTTTCTGCCATGAATTCTGTCAATTTGCTGCTCCCGGCTTTAGGCTGCAGCTTTGGAATTCAACCTGATTGCATGCTTCCTTTGTGGAAAGGGGTAATTTAAAAGAAATGAAGTGAACTACATCCCGGGGGAAATTGGGAAGAAAACATCCAGGCAATCCTGGGGGTCTGTGATGGGTCTCTGCCTTAATGACAGAAGCAAACAAAGAGCTTGCTATTCCCTGGGCATTTTTACGTCTCTCATGGGGATATTTTCTTCATCATTAATTGTCTGAAGTTCAAGTTCAGTGCTTCGTCTTTATTACATCATCAACTAGTAATAGCAATAACATCTTCGCTTCCTGCTTTGCAGTTACCTAGAGTTTTAGCCTTATGATAAAGTAGGAAGAACATTGTTCTATGCAGTATCTTATTCAATGCTGAGGATCAAAGAAAGGGGCCTCAGAAATGTTATAAACTTATCCAATGAACCCCAGCCCTGCCCTATCCTCTTTTACTTCTTTCTTTGTTTTTCTTTCTCCCCTTAGTTGGTAATAAGTACGGGTAGCACAATGTAAAGTCAAACAGTACAGAAAAGTACACAATAAAAAAGTCACCCCTGGGGGCATTCTTCAAAGGATTGTTTACATGTTAAAATCATGGAAGAAGTGCTGTCTAGGTAGTAGGCTTTGAATAAGAAGAAATGTGGGGGACATAGCATAGGGGTTGCTCAGTGCTCAAGAATAGTACAGTCCAGTGACAGTTGCTTCATATATGGATGGAGGTGGGCAAGGGATCTGGAACGTGTCTTTAGTCATGTTAGGATGTTGGGTAGGATGGTGTTAGTCCAGGCAGTGAGGTGTATTTTTGACAGGAGTGATATTAGATTATAGTGGGTACAACAGAAGAAGAAGACTGTACTAACAGCAGAAGGGCTCTGTGTAATGAGGCTAATGTTAAAGGCAAGGTCTGTCTGTGACTGGGGGGGCAGGGTGTACTAGGAAGATGTCAATGACACTAGGAGGGAGGCTAAAGATGTGTGAGCCCTCCGGAACCTGGCATCATCACCGTGGCTTGCAGGTGGGTGACAAGGAAAGATAGACTCTGGAGGTGATGCTGGACTGAGGCCAGGAGGAACTCAGTAGAGTTTAGGGCTAGTGGGAGCAAAACCGAGTTAAAGGATGCTGGGTGTGCTCTTTCCACTGGGTTAGAAGAACCAAAGGTCCCAGGCTAGAAATGTCTCTGGAGCATCATTAGTTGAGGACATGTCTTATTTTCATTCCAACAAGCCTGTGGGAGTAGGGCTTGGTTGAAATACAGCCATTGCTCTCACAAAGTATTGTGTGAGGTTGAGGCTCAAAGTTAGAGATTTTTGTCTAATGGGGAAATGGAGTCTACTGGCAGGGGAATTCAGTCACTGCCACACCCCATACAAAGTATTGGGCTGAGAGGAGAGCTTCAGATAAAGGGACTCAGATATAGGAACACCTTACACGGGGCAGGGAGGCTAAACTGGAAACAGCCCTGGGCCAATGACTGCCTATCCCATCTCCTAAACATAGAGCTCCTGTGGTAAGTCAGAGCCTGTGAAGGTATTGCATTGTGAGAGTCTTGTTCTGTGCTAGGAGAATGGATACTAACTCAGCTGTTGCTTACAGTTCTCTATGGCCCAGAGCACTTTTGTGAGTCTAGAAGACAGGCCTTGAGGGAAGCAGGATTCTGGCTTCTGTGTAGGTCAATCTCTAGACCATATCTTTCAAGGTTTGAAGTGGGTGATGATTCTCAGTGGAAGAAATACAATTTAGTGTGTGTGTGTGTGTGTGTGTGTGTGTGTGTGTGTGTGTGTGTGAGAGAGAGGAGAGAGAGAGAGAGAGAGAGAGAGATAGAGAGAGAGAGAGAGAGAGCAACAGAGGACTATAACTTCTCTCCTCCTAGTAGCCACTAAACCTTGTGAGACCCTGCTCAACCCCTGATTATCACTTGTTGAGTTCATGAATGTAATATTCATGCCATGTCCAAATGATAGTGTTTCATAGCTCATTTCCCCATCTCTTCTTTCTTCTTCAGTGTTCCCTGGGTTTGGCAAGAGAGTGATGAAGGTTTGTTACTGAGGGTTGAGTATTCAGTGATCAGTTACCCCCAAGACTTTGAATGTGATTGCTTAGCTATTGTCTACCGAAAACCAAAACATTTCTGACCCAGGCTGACAGTACCACTCCTCTATGGGTGTAAACATGAATATTTAAAAGGCAGTTTGAAACCATGTCTATTTAGCCAGTCAGTAATCATGACTAGATCTGTGGCTGACCAAGCCATTGGTCTTTGATCAGTTTATAGTATGTGACATGAATTCTCTCCTTAGAGCAAATCCACCCACAACCATCACGCAGCTATTAGACCAGTTGGCACATTGGTAGGTAGTTACTGTAGAGTGAAGGATTCATAACTACATATGACTATTGGTTTTCATCTACTAGTAGATGGCAGTATGAAAACTAGCCATCAGGGAGGAAGTTTTCAGGTTAATTCCTGTTTGATTTCAAACAAAGTATGTGATGTCCTCAGCACAGCCTTATCTGATTTTGGAAAACAACCTCAGAATTGATGGTAGTCTGTATTGTTTTGGTGCCTCTTAAGCCTCCCCGGCCAAACATTTCCCAGGGATGTGTCCTGTACCTGGTGCTGGGCTGGCTTTTCATTGAATAACTTACATCTCCTGAGAACAGTTCTTCCCATCCCCGAGGTACCTTTCTTCAACTCTTTTTTAAATTGTATTTTAGTTAGCTTACAAAATAGGTTTTCTGCTTTGATTTTTAAATATATCTTTATATTGGGTTTAGCTTCCTTTCCTCCCTTCCTCTCCCGCCTTGCTTAAATATTTCCAACCCTGACATTGCTCTGTCTCTTCTCATACTGGCATTTTTCTTTTAACAGTCATTATTTTCAAGTAGAAAAAAGGTTATACTGTTTTATAAAGTTTATAAGATTTTCTGAAAGCAGTCATTTTGGGGGTACATCTGTATTAGAAAAGATTTCTAAATGGCTTATCTGGGGCTCCTTCTCAAACATTTTCCAGGCTTGCTAACTTACAGAGCTTTTGACATTTATAAAAAGAGGCACATTACATTTTCTTCCCCATTAGAGATGCTCGTGAAACCTTGTAAGTCACCAATGATTGAAGTCACCGACTACCATAAAAAAGAAAAGAAAAAAAAAAACCTCGCCAACTACAAAATGAAAACCCACGCTGATGGTCTGGCTAATTTTCTTGTCTTCTCTTTTATAGACAAAACTCTGACCACTGTGGGAAAAAGGGTCATGACACATGATCCAGAGTGCAACCCTGGATGAATTCATGCAGAGCAGGTGGACACAACACAACGAAATCATTGGCTGAGACTGCACAACGGAACATGGCTTCTGTCTTCTTGGCATGGCTTGAAATGTCACGAGGGGTGATCTGTTGTACAAAGTGTATCATGGGGGAGATGACAACCTCTCCCTTTTTTCCTGTGGATCAGTGATAATTGTGTTTAAATGAAAATAGTGCTCAGTGTCAGACAGCCAGTCATCTCTGCGGTAAGCACACTACAGAGCTGGGTTTCGGGAGGGGAGGGAAGCAGTTTCTGGTGCTTTCCACAAGTCCACATCCACAAGAGTGGGGGGAAATCCTAACGCACAATTCCCATGCTTCCAGTCTAGGCTTTGTGGTAACTCTTCAGGAACCATTCATGAGACAGAGTACATTTTGCGGTATGACAGAAGGGTGTCTTTCCAAGCAAGCTGCAGTAAGCATCGTGCTGAACGTGTTGCATGTCCGTGTTAGAAAACAGAAACCCAGTCATCAGCTAATTCAAGCGATTCCCCAGAGCAGTGTTTGTTCAAAGCTTCTGTTAAATATTGTGGCTTTCCTGCAGGGTCCTTGTGACTCTCCACCAGTGTATGTCCACTGTCAAATCCTTTATCATTATGGTGTAACTCAGGAACAGATCTCAGGTTGGAGAGAGGCAGAAAACCTGAATCAAGCTTTTCCTTGCAGTCACACTCCTGAAGGCTCCTCAGAGAGGACGGTAACTGGAGATGAGTGAGTGCCACCTCACCGCATTGTATATTAACATGATTCTCGGCATGTAGTTCACTCTCATCTTCCACAAGGGTGCAAGGAGCCCACAGGGTTGGTCCGTAACTATGTGTTATGAGGAGAGAGTGTGACAATAGCAAATCCATGAATAGTTGCGGTTGTTTCTGGAGACAGTGTAAACATGGTCACCCAACTGGACTGTTTGAATCGTGTGAGCTAGCGGCCACTTGAACCCCCATTGTTAATACTCTAGAACACCGTTCTGTTTCATGTAGAGAATTTGTTTCTGTGTTCTCTGTATCTTAAATCAAATGTGTGCCTGATGAATTCTGTCCTCTAACCCCCTCCCACCAATAAAAATGGTCAATGTTAAGGACAGGTAAGGAAGCAGAAAGGGTTCCTTTGCGGATAGTATCCTTTAAATGTTGCTATGTAGTAGTCTGGGTGAAGGAGATGGAAAGCCACAGTTCAGAAGAGTACCCGTGTCTATAAGGGGGACATGAATGAAAACCTTTATTTGATAAAAAGGGAACTGAAAAAGAATATTATTTTCCTACAATTAAGAAGGCTGTCCTCTCACAGGATAAAATAGAGTTCCAAAGTGTATTATGAACTTCTTCCAGATGTCACTGATGTCTATTATGAAAGCAGGGAAGGGCCCCTTTCCTGTGAAGGGGAGGCAGGCACTGTCCTTTCAGAATGTGTACAAATTCCTGAGCTGCAGATTTGCTAGACTGACCGTATATACTTATATTCCTAATTTAAATAACAATTATGTCAAATACGTGTTGTTAAATTTGAAAATGTTTTATTACATCACATCGAATAAAGGTTATTTGTAGCTGTAATAAAGCAACTTAAGCAACATTTTTAATAAAAAGGTCTGATGTCATATATGTTGCTCTACAACGGTTGGCGGGGATAGGGTGCGCTCGCTTGCTAAATCCTAACAGGTACGTAGGAATGATGGCACACACCTGTAATCCTAACACACAGGAAGCAGAGGCAGGAGGATCTCACGTTTGAAGGCAGTCTGACTTTGCATCTAGGGACATCGTGTAAAAGAAATCCTAGAAAGTAATTGCCAGGTTTATCCTGAATTGCATTTCAATGTAGAAATTTATCTCTTTAGCAATTCTAAAACTTTGAATAAGAAAGGTGTTTGTTGATTTGATCAACACTTGTCCCTTGCTCCTGTTGGGATTGGCACTGCTGGGAGGGCAAAGATAGGAGTGGCATAGTCCTTATTTATTTATTTTGCTATCAGGGTCCTAGCAGCCATAGGTCAGGCCATCTATGCAGACCGGAGTGCTACAGCAGGTTGCCTACAGTGGTAGTTTCCTTCCTCACAGCATACGGCAGGACCCGATGGCTAGACGGTTGGATGAATTTAGACATTGTAGTTGCTTGTTTTCTTTATTATGACTTTCACTATCCAAACCAACTTCTTCTCCTACGTGATCATTAATACCTGAGTGGCACGTTCTGCCTCATGGTAGCCGCAGGATTGGATCCCACGTGTGCACTACACTTTAGATGCGAGGCAGGCGAGCGGAAGGAAAAGGTAGCAACTGAAAGGGAGAAAATGTCCAATAAGTAGCCTTTCCTGTATGATATAATCTGTCTCTGACAAAGGTGCAGCTTTGACTTCAACTAAGAACTGAGAGAAATTATTGAGGTAAACGTTTTCCGTATAGTTTATGACTTGCTCAAGAAAGACATGGTGTGATGACTAATCTTTTTTTTTTCTCACTTCAGGGGATCAGCTGTGGTTGTCTGGCAAGGCTGAGCATTGGGAAACCATGCTTGGGAAGGGAAGCACTTGTAAGAGACACTACAGCACTGCTGCCTCTGTGTTTAGCTTTATTTAGTAAATATTAAACCTGCAGTACTCAGAGCTTTCTTGAGCTGGTTGGAAGCTGGAGAATACAGAACTAATACATAGCTCTCCAAGCACTTCCATGGTATCTTGTACAAGAGATGCCTGTGTATGTATTTGATAATTGTATTTTTATCTAGTTTCATTAGACTGATAGTGGGCATGGGCTCACCAGTCTGAGTTAAGAGTTTGGGTCATTTCCTCAAACAGTTTGTGCAAATATAATTATTGTCTGAATTCCCACCTGGATAGAAGTTTTTCCCTTAGCATTTTAATTATCATTCAAGTTCTCAATCAAAGGAGTATAAGTGTTTTCAAGCCTTGAATCACTGTCAACAGTTGATGGTTTTTCCGTCTTAGGACTTTTATTCATGCCCCACCTTGCCCAGGATAGTTTCCCTACTTTTCATTATTCACCTGACATGTGTCTCCCCCATTATTTTCATTCCCAATGCGATGCTTTGAATGAAAATGGCTCCCATAGGCTCATAGGGAGTGGCGCTATTAGGAGGAAGAAGTGTGTCACTGGGGGGTGGGTCTTGAGGTTTCAAATACTCAAGAGGGGATCAGTGTCTCTCTTCCTGCTGCCTGTTGATTCTCTTAGCTACCTCCCCAGCACCCCGTCTGCCTGCCTGGTGCCATGCTTTTTGCCTTGGTGATAATGGATTAAAGCTCTGAGTGTAAGCCAGCTGCAGTTAAATGCTTTCCTTTATGAGAGTTGTCATGGTCACGGTGTCTTTTCACAGCAGTAGAACACTAAGACAACCCATATGCCCTTTTTACTGAGCAACATGCTGGGAACAGATATATGCTAGGGGTGTCATGTGTATTTCCTAATGGGAAGAGAGAAGGAAAGGGGGAGGAGGAAGAGAGAGGAAGGAGAGGAGAACCAGAGTCAATTTGACACTTTAAAGTTTTTTTTTTTTTGCAGGAAGTGAGGAGACTTTCGATGCTGTGGCCTGCCCAGTGAGGAGCAGGAAAGGGACCATGGTTAATGCTCCTCTGCTCCTCTCAGGGCTCCTCCCCTGCTCGGCGCCACTTGTTTTGCTTGACATACTCATATCAAGAGAGCGACCTTTTCTCAATTTTCTGCACTGGTGGAGCAGAGCTGTGCATGCGCTATAGCCCATATGTTGAAACTTGTTTATCTATAGCTAGCCAGATGGTTGTTAGCAGTACACCAAGAAGCCATTTGGAAACTTCCAGTGGGTCAGCACATTTCAGAAATACCCTAGAAACGCAGATTGCGATGTCATTTCTTATTCTAAGCTTAAAGTGAGAAACGACTTGTTCAATATTATGTGCAAACATTTATCCGTTGAGAACCAACTCAGGGCATCCAGCTCCCATAGCCTGGACTTTATGTGAATGGGTGGCTCTTTAAGCTGCCATTGTCTACACTTTAAAAAGAAAAAAAAGTTTGCTTGCTTGTTTGTCTCTTCTTTTCATTCATTCTTTCTTGCGGTCCTGGGGATTGAACTCAGCACTTTTTACATACTAGAAACACATGATACTTTACCTAAACCTCCATTCTTTTAAACAATTTCTAAAGCTAGAGAAATGCTCAGTGTCTGAGAGAGCTTACTGCTCTTGGAGAGGACCCAAGTTCTATTCTCAGCACTGCCATGACAGCTTACAACATTCTTCTACTACAGTCCTAGGGGATCTGATGCCCTCTTCTGACCTCTGAGGGCACTACGTGAAGGGGGTGCATGTACATATACAAGTGTATAGATAGATATATACATACATAAATACATACAAAAACTCACACATACACATAATAAAATAAACAAATCTTTAAAAAGAACCAATATTTTAACAGGAATAACATGAGAAAACTTGGATAAATTTGCACTTGGGTTGCAATTTTGGAAATAGTAATCCGCCAACAGATGTGACGTGTTTATCTATTAAAACATAAAGGAAACACAAGTCTGGTGAGAACTGGAAGGAGCAAGAGGTTGTCAGTTGTCAGAAGTAGGTTTGGAGATCAAAGTTATGCCAAAAAGGAATCAATCACACCTGTGCTTTGGGGGGGGAACAGCAGGTGGTAAGAAAATATCTGTAGTTTATCTTTGATGTGTATTGTGAATACTTTTGCTACCCAATTACCCTTCTTAATTATATCTTGATTAGGCTATTATTAAAATGCTCTTTATTCTATGAGCCCACACCATTTCACAGTAAGAGAGGAAGCCAGCTGTAGATCTAAATGTTTTTGGATTTATCAGCAAAGTGAATGGTACCTACACCTGTAGGAAAACTAGACATCACTAGAACTGTAGAGAATCGCAGAGCTGAAGACTCCCCTGGGCAGTCCGATTCCATCTGCATTCTGCTGCAGGTGAGAAATTGCATTTCATGAGCTGCTTTGTCTGCATTTGTTTAAAGGAGAATGGCATGTACCAGCACTTTGTAAACTGTCTTTGATGAAGTGAATGCTTTGTGGTTGAAGAATAAAACTGAATTATAAGAAAACTGGAGTTAAGAAAGCATACAATATAAAGATAGGATTTTTAAAATTTAGACAAAAAATCTATTTCAGTAGATTTGATCAGAACAAACATATATATATATGAATCTTAAATTGATGATTGTAGGCATAATGTGATTTATGCTGTGTAAAGTTTACCCTTGGGTTATTCAAATGCTGTTTTCCAGGTCCTTGTATCTTGTTTCAATTCAGACATGGCATTGTAATGCTTATATCAAAAATCTCCCGTCTCAAGTTTGTGTAAACAGTTCTTACCATTTATTCTCTGCCTTGTCAGTAAATGCTGATTCCTCAATGGCTGGGCAGAAGAGAGAGAATAGGGTGGGATGTCCACTAGTGAGAGGAGCACTGAAGTCAGATCCATCGGGAGGATGGAGGAATTGTAACAATGAAGAAGGGGTCCTAAGAATCAGATTAATAATAATATGCAAGTATCATGGGATGGGGCTGGGAGGTAGCCAGATTATCATAGAAGTTTTAAGATATATCATTTAACTACTCAGCTATTGAGGTGCAGTGTTAAATAAATCTTGGTTTATTTGTGACTTTTTGGAGATTAGCATAAGGTAAATAAATCAGCCACTGGATTAATTTACTGTTTGTATTTATATTAAGGTTAATTCATCTTCAGACCATTGTTTTCACTGAAAGTGAGCAGTGACTGACTGGGATAGCCTAGCAGGTACCCCCGTGTAGAGATGACTATAGTGTAATACCTTGTACAGGACTCTAAGCTTGCAAAGCATTCTGGGATGAGGCCATTCTAATATGAAAGTTTCCTAACAGGAAAGTCAGCTCAGCAGTATGTACTTACTCCAGTCATGTTGGAAGCTTTCTTGAGCTCTCCATGGACATTATAGTGTAGATTTCCTTCAGACTGTTGTGGATTCACTGGTTTAAAGAAATCCTGTGAAGTGAGGTCTTATTGGAAAGACTCTGTGGACTATTAAATTGTATGTGGCCAGCAAATGTGGGATGTACTGTGTTTTTGGTCAGAGGGATGAGGAACAAGCAGTTTGACATTAGTGAAGGGAGTCGTATGAGGAAGGAAAGCGTTTGTTAAAGTGAATGCCAGGGCAACAACTTTCTTAAACAAATTCACAACAGGAAAATCTGGCCAATTCCTACATCGTTGAGAGATTATTTGCATTTAATAGTTAATATCGTCGCTGGTTATGGAGTCAGGCAAAAGACCAATGCATTGCATTTCTGTTTCCATAGCAAAGCAATCAGTTCTTTGTGAAATAGGCATTGGATATTAGCCATCAAGTATGGAATGATTACAAGGTGCACACTTTCAGTTTTACCGATATTTATTGTATATTTTATGACAATGATTAACGACACTGTGTTAAGTGTGTATTACTCATCGGTTATTCTAATAATCCTCCCAAGAATTCTAAGAGGCTGTTGTCTGTGTGTTAGGGATGAAGGAACTGAATCTAAGGGATCCCAAGGACATTAGCTTGTATTTAGAAACACTGATCTGTCAGCTGATGGATACTTTTTATTATATCTTCCTTTCTATGTCACAAAATGCAGTTTGGTTACTATTTGCCAGACTTCCATTGCTGAGATAAATAGCAGAGAGAAACAGGAGGAAAGATGCACTAGTGTTGTGGTTTGCCCTGGAGTTATCTGTATTTTGATGCTAATTCTGCTGCCTCTAGGATGTCTGCCTAGTCATGTACTCAGGACTCACATGACTTTATCAGAACCTTCTCCCCATTTAATTTATAAAATACAGGTGAGGGCAGGTACAGGATAGAAGGAGACCTGTGATTGGGTGAGAAGGAAGGATGGGCAGGAGAAAAATTTGAAGGAAGAGGAGGAGACTGGAACAGAAAGGAGAGAGAGAGGAGAGGTAGAGTAGACAACATGGAAGGTGACGTTAAGATTCTGTTCTGTGTATTTACAGGTCGTTATTAATATTCTTAAGGGATGGGTGGTACTGGGCTGTGTATGTTTAGGTGGGCAATTATATCTTATCAATTGGGCCAAAGGTTATCATGTTGTGTATTTTTTCATGTGTAGATTTAAGTGTAATGGAGTATGGGGTGACCGTCTGGACAACCATGGAGTTGGGATGTGTGTTTCTGGCATGGAAACTGCCTTGAGAACTAGATAGGTAGACAGATTGCTGATGGCTCAGAGAGAGGCCTTCGGCAGTGTGATATGGGATGGAGCAAAGCAGGCGAGAGGCTTTGCTGACTGAGTTTTAAGATATCTATCAGATACCATGGGGCACTGCGGTGCCAGATATAGTGGGGTATAAAGACAGCATTTTTATTTTTTATATTTTTACAACAACACACTTGCCTTATAGGCATAGGGACTTAAGTCTGAAGTCTATTTGTCATACAAGCTGAGGCCGAAGTCATGGTAGAGAGCACATAGATACTTCTCTTATGGCTACCAGGAAAATGAGAGAGAGAGAGAGAGAGAGAGAGAGAGAGAGAGAGAGAGAGAGAGAGAGAGAGAGAGAGAATATGACACAGAGACACACAGAGAGACACACAGAGACAGAGAAACAGAGATAGAGAGACAGAGAGACAGAGAGAGACAGGGAGAAAGAGAGAGGCAGAGAGAGAGGCAGAGAAAAAGAGCAAAGAGAGATAGAGAAAATCAGAGAGACAGAGAGAGTCAGGGACAGAGACAGGGAAAAATATCTGTGTATTATCAGCCATTATCATTTCCTTTATTCCTTCTGGGTCTCCAGCCTATTGGATGGTAAAATCTACATCCACAGCAGCTATTCCTGAAAGTTGATCTTGGCTTTTCTGGTCTATGTTTCTTTTAATCCAAACAGAGGAATGGCTGCCAGACTTTGTGAGCCTGAAAATTTGCAGATGGACCTTGCTGGAACCTACTTTTGGGCCTCCAGATACCTGTCCCCATGTGAAGTGGTGGTGAACACCCTAGGGCAGGTTTATATCTCTGATCCCTTTAAAGGAGTGAGGATTGTGATTGCTGCTTCTTTATTCCAGGATTCAATGTCTCCGTTTCTAGGCACCTGGTGACCCAGTGGTTTCTCTTGGTTAAGTTTCTATGGCAGCTGCTTGTGGTGGTTAATTTTAAATGTAAGTCTGGACAATCTAGACATACAGTGCCCAGATGTTTGTCTAAACATTGTTTTGGACTGTGTATGTGAGGATCTTTCCAAGGCTAGCATCTGAATGGCACACTAGATATGAGCAGGCTTCAGCCAAGTGTGAAGAACTAACTTACCAAAGAAGAAAGGAAAAGGAATTTGCTGTCTTCTTGACTTTGTAACTAGGATGTTCTTTACCTCTGAGTTAGGCTTTTCGACTATTGAACTTATCTCTCTCTGCGTGTTGTAGACAGTTTGAGGGATTTCTTAGTCTCTATATCACATGGGTAAATGCCTCATAATGACTTTCTTAACTTACCCACCCCCACCCCACCTCTTTCCCATCCTTCTCCATAGATCAGCCTCCCTGTTGGCTCTGTTCTCTTGAAGAACCTTAGTTACAACTGCTATAATGTATAACTTTCTATATTTTTCTTCATCCAAACTGACCTGTCCTGTGCCCCTTCTCTTACCCTCAGGAAACCCCCTCTTCATACAAGGCACATAGTTCCAGTGTGCTAAGCAATTTTCCAAATCAATATTGGAACCTGGATAACTCGATTGAAATTTCAGATAGTGTGACAGGAGTCTATTGACAGAGCGTTCTGTAAACCTTACAGTTGCTCACCCACAGATTCTACCAGGGAACCCTAAAGCTCAAAGTGTATCCTTATACAAACCATCCGTGTGACTCAAGCCAGGTCCCCTTTCTGATATCATTAGTGTAGAGAACGTAGGGAGTTCCATAGCTTTATAGAATGAAAATGAATGAGGGTAATTAGGTAATGGTGGAGACTTGTCAGGGTAATTTGGCCAGCTGCCCATGGCTCCTGGTTTTTGCAGAGTTCAGTGAGTCTGTGAGGCAGCTTGGGTGTGATCCTGGCACAAGACAGCAGTTCTAGGTAAGGAAACTCTGAGCCATCTCATTATTCCATCAACTTCCTCATGAATGGTTTGGTTTGAAATGTTTGACTCTATTTTAGAATTGGAAATAAAATTAACACCTGAGACTATTTCTAGGTGTGTGAATCAGAGATTACTCTTCATGCTGCTTGATCTCTTGGCTCCTAAAAATTGAATTGCAGCAAACTTAAAAATATTGGCAAAAATAATGGGTTTACTCAATTGAATAAGTTTATGCAAAATTTGGCCTGATGCCCGTTCATCCATTTGGATCATTTAAAGCACAGATTTTTGGATGAAACCAATTTAAAAAAAAACATTATAAGGTGAATTCTATCAGGGCCTTGGGTTTTAAGAAAAATTGGCTATCAGAAACAGAGATATGTTTTTATTTCCATTTCCCCATAGAAAGTGTGTGTGTGTGTGTGTGTGTGTGTGTGTGTGTGTGTGTGTGTGTGTGTTATTTATTGTTGATAAAGACAATTAAGGAAAGCCAGATTTTCCTTAAAGGAGATTATAACTGGAATTCCAGAATCACCATCGTTATGAGACAAATAGAACTCTTAAATGTGACATTTTGAACAAGTGGAAGAGGATACACTGTAAAACCCACTTATTTACTGTGACATCACTGTGTTTCATCAACTTCTTAAAAGAGAAGGCTGGAAGTTGAGGGCCTTTCCCTGTAGCTTTTGTTAGAGGTGGTGACTTTCTCATTCTCCTCCTCCTTCCCCTGGGGGCAGGTATCTTTAAAGTTTTTGCCATAAAAGATTTGTGCCTTAAAATTTGTGTCAGTATACATTTTACACACACTGTACTGTGTATATCCTTCTGCAGCATACCTTTTGTTCTCTTCTTTGTAATTTTCATGGGTGTGGGTGTTTTGCCTGAATGTGTATCTGGCATCATCTGTATCCCAGGTACCTACAGAGGCCAGAAGAGGGAGTCAGATTCCCTGGACCTGGAGTCACAGATCACTGTGAGCCACCATGAGGGTGCTGGAATGAAATCCAGGTCCTCTGAATGAGGACCCAGTGTTCTTAACTGATGAATCATATCACCAATCCAAACATGCATTCATTTTTTATTGCTAGTTTTCTGAGACTTCTTTATATTGGGAGACCTAGGTCAAGTTCATCCATTTTAATTCCACTATAGTATTTGATTAATTGAATGTACTGCAATTTTGCCTTTGCTCTCATGGATTTCGTTGACTGCCAGTTTCTTGTAATATAAAGAATACTGCTGCAAGCATTTATGGCTGCACCACTCTGGATATATTAATACAAGTGAAGGGCGCTTCCATATAGGACTAACCAATGATTTCTATCTGTTTATCAGCCTCTCTCATATCACCTCATTCCATAATATGACCACCTTAAAGGCCAGAGAAAGCAACACACTTAGCCACTTTATGCAGACATGCTGGAAAGCTTTGCTTTAAAGCACTGGTCTTCAAATTAGAGTGCATGCACCTAGCCCCTCCCTAATTATTTACATGCACATGCACACCTCAACACACACTTACCTACTAAACATGTGCACATACACACCCAAACATGAAGAGTTTGAATTTGGATGATTTAAAGAAGCTAGTTTCCAAGTTCTATGACTGATGTGCCCGAGAAATCACATATACCTTTGGAATAGAATGTGGTAGAAAAGACCAATTATTAAACACCGATTTATTGGTTTATTTAACGATTTGCTTAAAGCACTATCCCTGCTGGTTATCACCAAGCACGGATTCATTTTGCTACCTAGAGAAGATGCTAAAAACAATAGGTCGTTGCCCTTAGCAACCTGACCCTGAAAGCCTACGCCAGTCAACTGTCATACCATATGCCTTTGAAAAGCAAAACGCTAATGGCCACTTATGCTTCTGGGAAGTTCCACTTGTTTGTCTGCTTACCCCACCTTGTGGTTTGAGAGTATAGAGTGAGGATGCAAGCTAGACTTGAGATAAAGCCTTTCAGTAGCTCTCCCCCGGCGCTTCAGTCCACTGGTGACATCTCCTATCTTCTAATCTCATTAGTGTTGGAGAGACTTATTCAGTAGCTTATTCTAGAGAGCTTTCCATATTACCTCGCCATTTCACCATCTTTTATACTGATAACAAGAAGTATTTGTTCCTCAGCAAAGTGGTTCACTATTGCAGTTCTAACACTTGAAGGAATGAAGTAGGAGGATTGCAAATTTGAAGCCAGCAGGGCTACATAGCAAGACGTCATTTTAACAACAGAACACAATTACGGTTTTTTTTTTGTTTGTTTGTTTTTTTGTTTGGTGGAAATTGAATGAAGCTCTCACTCCCTACCCCATATGTGTGTATATCTGCACATTTTTTACATATGTATAGGTGTGTGTATGTACACATATGTAATCCTGATTTATAATCTGGACATCCTGATTGAATTAGAAGTGGCAGGCTGACCTAAGAATGCTTTAATTTCAAATGTTTTGTAGACTGGAGCATCAGGACTTTTTTGGTTTAAGTGTATGATTTCACCTATTTTGTCTCCCATTTGCCAAAGAACATAACCTCCTTGAATCATCTGAGATTAAAACACATAAAAAAGTATGGAGGAGCTTTGAAGTGCACTAGTATCATATCTCACCTAAGCAAGGGACTCTTGAGGATGTCTCAGTCTTTGATCACCTAAGAAGGCATGCTGGGAAACTGCAGCTTTGAGCACCAATACCCTACACTGAAGAATGAGAGGCTACTCTTAGTCACTAGGCTCTTGTGTTGAGCCACTTGTATTATTTCAGGTTTAAATAGGGAAACATGTGGAGATATCTATGTTTACTTCCTATAAAATTAACATCACACTTTGAATAAAAGAAATATATTGGAAATGAGCTTATGTTTTACATTTTCTTGAGTGTTTATTCAGGTTTGTAGAAGAAACATTTCTTTTACATTGAGAAAAATACTTGGACATTATAAGTTCATACACATTTTTTATTTGGACTCAGCTCTCCCGTTCCTGGTTACTTATCACCTCTTTTCATTTGTTCATGGTTACCATGCACTTATTTGATTTATATAAACAGTTGTCTATATTATTTTCTGCTGCTTAAAAATCCCACTAATGCACTATGGGTAAGCCTTGCATAACAGCCACTTTCCCTTTATCTGCCTTTAATTTGCAGTGAACTCTGTTTTATTTTAGAAATAAAGAATAATTATTACCGAGTCTATAAACTGAATGAAAAAAATCAGCTGATTATTGCTTTTATTAAAATATTAATTTATGACAAAACTATACATTTAATAATTGCTTATTACTGTTTGTAATGCATTTCCTTCTAGCAAACAGTAATTTAGCAATAATTAATTTAAAAGGATTTGTGATATTTTATTTGCTACTTAAAAATTAATGATAATTTTTAAGTATGGAAAATTAATCTTAACTATTTTAGTTACAAGAAAACAAAATTTTATAAATTTCACTCCATGTAGATTTTTACAATAGAGATATAATAGAGTAATAAATAAAAGACGATCAAACATAAATACATTAAGATAAACCAGTGGGAAAGTGGAACATTGAAGAGATGCTTGAGGGTTTTTAAAATAAATTGTGAGTGGTTGACCCTGAAAACATATAAAAGTAATCTTATGCAGAATGAGTATGTACCATTTAGAAATGCATGCATGTATGCACACACACACAATATATATACATATATATACATATACATATACATATATATATTACTGATGCTGTGGTGTAATTACAGACAGGAGCCTGGCATAGTTGCCCTCTGAAAGGCCCAACAAGCAGCTGACTAAGACAGATGCAGATTCTTACAGGCAACCACTGAAGTCAGGGATCCCTGTGGTTGAATTAGGGAAAGGCTGGAAGAAGCTGAGGAGGAGGGCGGCCCCATAGGAAGACCAGCAGTGTCAACTAACCTGGACCCTGAGATCTCTCAGACACAGAGCCACCAACCAGGCAGCTACACCAGCTGGTCTGGGGCTCCCAACGCATATACAGCAGAGGACTGCCTGGTCTGAACTCAGCAAGAGAAGATGTGCTTAAACCTGGAGAGATTTGAGGTCCTAGGGAGTAGGGAAGCCTGGTGGAGTGTGTGTGTGTGTGTGTGTGTGTGTGTGTGTGTGTGTGTGTGTGAGACATCCTCTTGGAGATGGGAAAATTTATCTTATTAATAAAATAAAATAAAATAAAATAAAAATAACTTGTGAATGGTTGGCTCTGAAAACATATAAAAGTAATCTTATACAAAGTAGGTAACATTTAGAAATGTGTGCATGCACACGCATACACAAATACACACACAGACACAGATACACAAACACACACACATATACACACAGACACATACATAAACAGACACCACGCACGCACACACATACACAAGACACACACATGAACACACACGCAGATGCATACAGACACACATACACACATAGACACACACAGACATATTCACACACACAGACACATACAGACACACAACATAGCAATGAAAGAAGAGGCCGTGGGTTTGAGAGAGCAAGTACGTGGTGTGTAGGAGGGCTTGAAGGGAGGAAACGGAAGGGGATGATGTAAGTATATTAAAATCTCAGAAATACAGGTTTTAAAAGGAGACGGTTGTTTGTTTGAAGGGGAAATAGATGACAATAGTTCCCTGATAGTTAGCTGAACGGTCAGTCTTCTGTATCTCTGGGTTCTCTGTTCATGTAATCAAGCAACTTCAAGTTGAAAATATTTGAGAAAAAGTTGGGTCGGTAGTGAACAAAGTCAGGCCCCTTTCACTCATTCTTGTCTCCTGAACACGGTAGTGTGGTACGGATGCACATGGCAGTCCCACTGCTCTGGGCATTACAGGTGGTCTAGATTACTAAAAGTCCATGAGAACACGTGTACAGGCCATAGGAAAACACTAGACCATTTAGGCAGAGAACTTGAGTATTGCAGGTTTTGTGACCCTAGGCATTCCTGGAATTAGTCCTGGAAAAATTCTGAGACTTAATTGTTCTCGTAATCACTCAAAATTATATGTTTTCAAGTATTTCCACTTGTGACTTGTTAAAATTTTGTAAGTAGCTACACAGTTTCTAACGTGTGCAAGGAAGTTTAGGTGCATAACAGTTTCCTAGCGTGCCACAGTGGAATTGCTGGGTGGGGGAATGGGTGTCCTTAAGTAGACGGTGCAGATTCTACGTGACTCTCCCATTTCCCACCCCTCACCCCTGTGTGAGGGAGATCTCTCATTTCCTCACATACTTTCTAGTGGCGGCTTTTATGACTTTGCTCCTCAGAACAGCCTACGCTGGTGTTACCACATGGGCTTTAGTTTGTGTTTCCCGGGCGGCTGAGGAGGTCGGATGTGTATTTGTCATCCATCTTTATTTTCTGTTCGGAAAATTGTCTGCTCACTGCTCTGTCCGTGTTTCTGTTGATTAATACTGATATGTGTTTGCAGTGTAGGGCCCTAACTCTTAGAGCATGTCAACATTTTCGGCTTCCTCGGGGGCTATTTTTCTTTTGCTCTGTCTTCTAATTCTCAATCTAGCTCTCACCTGAACTTATTTTCTTTGACCAAGTGTTCCCACATGGAAATTCTGCTGTCAGGGTCTTTTTACATTTTTTTATTTTTACTTTTTTATTGGATATTTTATGTATTTACATTTCAAATGTTATCCCCTGTCCCAGTTCCTCCAGAAGCTAACTGCAGACTTTTGTTTCTCTGTGAGGTATGGTACTATTCATAGACTTCCAACTACTGCGTGCGTGGCAAGATCTGAGTAAGTCAATGCCAGCGAATAAAAGCATAAAATAAAAGCAACTTGCTACCTTCATACTGATTACTCAACTAACTTTTCTTTTTTCAAATCTGAAATAATATAGAAAAAATGCCCTCTTGAGATTATTCCTCAAGATTAATTGAAATGCATGTAATCCCAGACCAGGTCCTAAGTTGAGTCATTGAAACAGAACTGGCTTACGGAATGCACTGAAAGGTTCCAATTCTCTTTCTGTTGTTCCTTTCACCCTGATCATCAGATCTCTCTTCCTGGTCCCTGGATATCAAACTAGGCACGAAACTTTCCAGTTGCTTTCAGTGATAAAATGATTTCTGTTCAGTGATCGACTTGCTTTAAAGCATGAAAATGTCAAAGGTTGTTCTGTGAGTTATAATTCTTGATGCTGTAAAATTATACTTGACAAGAAGCAAATTGAGAAGGGGCAGATTCATTTCAGCTGACAGGCTGAGAAGATGTAGTGCATCATGGTGAAGGTGTGGCCATAGGAGCACGAGATGCTCTGTTTGCTTTTTCCCTCTTATTGAGTTCAACACCGCTGGGGATTTAGCTCAGTGGTAGAGCGCTTGCCTAGGAAGCGCAAGGCTCTGGGTTCGGTCCCCAGTTCCGGAAAAAAAAAAAAAAAAAAAAAAAAGAGTACAACACCGCAGCCCATGAGATGATGTCACCACATCCAGAGTGGTTTTCCTTTTTCATTGAAGCCTTCCTGGAAATTCTCATAGATATACGTAAAGGCAAGTTTCTACTCGAGCCTAAATACAACCAAATTGATTATGGAGACCAACCACCACAGTCTTCCAGTTGAAAATTTCCAATCCCAGAAGTTTTCTTCTCCCAGCTCAGTCTTAACAGAAGGTTATAACTCAGAGATTTTCAGAAAGAAAGAAAGAGGTGGGCCAGTTACTTCATATATCCCACCCCAGTTATTTTTCTGATTGGAAAGGTGGAATGGTGAAAAGAGTTAGAGTAAAAGGAGAAAGATGGGGGAGGGGAGGGATAAGGGTGTTGTCACTTAGCTAGTGTTTAAATTTCTCATTTGTCGAGCTATGCTAGCACCTCTGGCTTCAAATCTTAACTGTGCCATTGAAGCTCACAAGTACTTTCCCCTGTGTGAAACAGCAACTGCCAAGCATGCTGTTCCTGTTGTCAGACTTTTTTTTAAAAAAAAAAAACTTTGCTTGTATCAGGGGCTTGTCAGCCTAAGCGACGACAACTCATCATGAAGACTGGTATAAAATAAACAACTAAAAAAAAATCACAATACGAAGGAAAATTAGAAAACGCAGGTGAGAACTAAGTATGATAAATCAAACCACCATGATTCCTCCAAAAGTATACAACTCTCTAATAACCGAAACCAGATGATTAAGAGGCTAGGAAAAGATTTTAGAGGTCTGGAGCTGCCTGAGTGCCTAAGAACACATGCTGCTCGTCCCGAGGACCTAAGTGGGATTCCCAGCGTCCATATCAGGCAGCCTGTAGCCCAGCTCCAGAAGGAGCTGACACCTTGGACTCCTGTAGGCACTTGCATTCATGGGCACATACCCTTCCACATACATAATTAATAGTAAAAATAAATATTAAAAATATTTAAGAATCGTATTGAGTGAAGTAAGAAAATCTTCCCAGCATCTGGATGAAAATGTTAGCGAAGCAGATGAAAGGGTTAGTGACATGGAAGAGAAAGTGAAAACCATAGAGGACAAATTCGGCAAAGAAGTTGAGATCATGCACAGGGTCCAAACAGAAATGCAGAAGTGATTGAATTTATAAAAACACCCAACAGTGGATCATTACCATCTAAGAGGAAGCAGGAGGCAGCATTGTTAGGGATGGAACATGAGGCAGAAGCTATATCATATCTTTATATCAATAAAGAAAAAGAAAAGAATAATTCTCAACCAGCCAGAGAATAAATAAAAACAGTAAAATTGCAGGAATGAATGACTTCTCCCGATAATAACCTTAAGTGGTGAATGGCCTCATCCACCACTAAAATGATGCAGAATAGCTGACTGGATTAAAAAACTAGGTCAGTCATTTGTTGTCTCCACAGTACCAACAGGAGAGGAAAATGATAGAAGATAGTTTATCAAGCAAATTGTAGCTGAAAACAAGCTGGCATAGCTGTTCTGATACTTGATAAATTACACGTCAAACCAAAATTAGTCAGGGGTGATACAGAAGGCCATTGCATAAAGAGAACAATTCTGTAAAAGGAAGGGGCAATTGCAGATGTGTACATACTGAATCATGAGGGTGCTGATTTCATAAAACTGATAATAATGACCACAAATTGTCAAAAAGCTCTTGGTTAGGATAATGGTGACATTTACCAGAGCATAATACTATAAAGAGAACCCCCAAATTAAAAGAAAAAAGAAACAAATAATTGCAAATGGAATTCAAGATTTATGCATAATGAATTCAAATCTGTACATTATAACCAAGTTGGCTTCATTCTAGAGATGAATGTTTGTAAATTTAGAGATAAACCATATGCAAATCAGAACATGAATTATAGCACATAAGTACAATTAATGCCAGATGATCATCTTGATAGAAGTCAGAAATTGGCACCTACTCATATATTCACTGCAAACCTAGATTCCCTCGATGCCAGCATAAGAGCACAGTCAACAGCAGTCAAGGATGTATGTCACCACCACAGCTCAGCTATTGCACTGCACTGAGTCCTGAGTGTTCTAACACAGCGGAAGCACAAGACAGTGACCTTAAAGCCAACTTTATGAAGATGATAGAGGTCCTGAAAGAAATCAAGGAAAAGACAAACAAAGAAATGGAGGAAATGAATGAATCCCTTAAAGAAAGCGAAGCCAAGAAAAAACAAACAGTGGAAGGAAATGAATAATACTGTTCAAGACATGAGAAGGGAAATAGAAACATAAAGAATATACAAACTGAGTAAATTCTAGAAATGGAAATTCTAGTGAGGTGAACAGGAACTACAGATTCAGGCATCACCAACAGAATACATAAAATGGAAGTGAGAATCTTAGTTATTGAAGATACAATAAAAGAAATAGATATAGCGGTCAAAGAAAATCTTAAATTTAAAAATTTTCTGACATAAAACATCCAAGAAATCTGGGACACTATGAAAAGGCCAAACCTAAGATAGATACTTGGAATAGAAGAAGAATATCAGCTCAAAGGTCCAGAGAATATTTTCAACAAAATCATAAAAGAAAAAATTCCTAAGAAGGACATGCCTATAAGGGTACTAGATGCTTATAGAACACCTAGTATATTGTACCAGAAAATCCCTTTGCTACAACACCAAAGAAAAGGCCATTGCTGCATAGTAATCAAAGCACTAAACATGCAGGACAAAGTAAAAACTATTAAAACCTGCAAGGGAAAAAAGGCCAAGTAGTGTATAAAGGCAGACGTATTAGAATTACATTTGATTCCTCAATAGAGACGCCAAAACCCACAAGGATATGTACAGATGGGCTGCAGACTCTAAGATACCACAGATGGCAGCCCAGACTACTATATCACTTTCTGTCATTATAGATGGAAAAAACAAGATATTCCATGATAAAATTAAATTCAAAAACTATATATCTAAAAATCCAGTCCTACAGAAGGTACTAGAAGAGAAATTTCAAGCCAAGGAGGTTAACTCACCAATGAAAGCCCAGGAAATTATCTCACACAAGCAAAACCAAAAGAAAAGACACACATGCACACAACAACAACAACAACAACAACAACAACAACAACAACAACCACCATCAATAACAAAATAACTGGAATTAACTATCATTAGCTGTTGATACCTCTCAGTATGAATAGATCCCAATGAAAAGATATAGAATAACACAATGGATGCAAAAACAGAATCCATTCTTCTGCTGCTCCCAAGATACACATCTCAACATCAAATATAGACATCACCTCAGACTGAAGGACTAGGAAAAAGACTTTCCAAGCAAATGGGCTGAAGAAACAAACTGACGTAATTATTCTAACATCTAACAAAATAGCCTTCAAACCAAATTTTATCAAAGGAGATAAAGAAGTACACTTCATACTCATCAAAGGAAAAAAATCCACCAAGATAATATTCAAATTTTCAACATCTATGCCTCAAATGCAAGGGCACCCACATTGTTAAATCTTAAATCACACACCAGTAATCACACACAGGTAGTAGGGGACTTCAATATTTTACTCTAACCAATTGACAGGTAATCCAGACAAATAATACTAAACAGAGAAATAATGAAGCTAACAAATGTTATGAACCAAATGAAACCAAACCTGTAGATATCTGTAGAATATTTCACCAAAGCACAAAAGAATATATTATTAGGAGCCATCTAGGATAGGCTACAACTAGCAAAAGGACTTCCTGGAAGTGGCCCACCATTTTTGCATGGTCTGAGATGGGTGAGCTCAATGGCAAGGAGATGTTATCTCAGGATTGCTTCTTGCCTTTCCTGTCATTATTAAATTCATATACGAATCCCTGGGCATTATCCCATCCTACTGATCAGATTTCCTGCAGATTAACATAAAGATGAACTTTCACAAATTAATGCTGTTTAGATGAATTAATGATTCTGTAGAATTCCTGATTTGATTCAAATGATTTTAGGAAGAAAGTTTTTAAGAGACGGTCTTAGTTGCCTTGCTAGAAAGATGTAACAAAGTTAAAATAAAAAAAGGAATGGGCCCATTTCTCATAAATAGTAAGTAAAGGTTGCATAATAAGAAACACAATGATATTTCATAACCACACTAAAAAGAGAAATAGGCTTGGGTCAAATTTGTGTTCAAGGAAAAACATTTAGGTCCAAAGATAAAGCACAGGCGTGCAGTGTGATAAGGCAAGGCCGTGTAACAACTGCTGCTTTGAACTTATCATGTGTATATTATAATGAAACACTGCTTTGAAGTTAAAATCAAAATCCTTCTGTAACTACTGTTTTATGTAACATTTTATCTAGGAGGTAATTTTTTAAAGTACTTTTTGTCTAAGAAGGTATAAAAAGGCAAGAGAAAAGAAATAAAGCTGTTGGTTGGATGGTTTGGCTTCGAGGAGGACTCGGCCCCATCTACCCACTCACCCATCCATCCATTCACCCATCCATCCATTCATCCATCCATCCATCCATCCATCCATCCATCCATCCATCCATTCATCTATCCATCCATTCATTTATCCAAATGTATATGTCTGTTTGTCTATATGTACATATGTAAGTATGTGTATGTAAGCAGTTTATATGTGTTTATATGTATGTGTATAGGTATGTGTATGTAAACATTCATGCATGCATATACTTGTGGAGTGTATGAAATGGGTGGTTAGGCCAAACAAAACTGAATGTGATAATGTATAAATGAGAATGGGAATTAAAGTGTAAATGTGTCTGTGCATATTTGCCTGTGTAAAAGATCTTAATTCTTTTCCTTTCCTTCCTCTCTGGTTCACCAAGTGTTAACCAGTCATGGTGGTTAGCGTCTGGCTGCCTGGTGAGAAAAGGGAGCACTAGCAATAATTTCTTTACCTAATCTCCCCTGGCCTGGATTAGCAACAACTGTCAATAAATCCAGAGGCCTACAGCTTCTGGTCTCAGAGTAACTAAAGGTCAAGATAGGCATAAGTCATTATAGAAAGCAACCCTACTTTCCCACAAGACTAAACCTTACCTCTGCCTATGCTCTCCCCCCTTGGCTGCTTCAGATCGGACCCACCTCTGGGCTATGCTCCTGGCAATATACCTTCTCAGCACATTACAGAACTTTCTCCAAGACTGACCTGGCACTCAGTCACAAACCAAATCTCAACAGATACAAGAAAATTGAAATAACCCCCTCCACATATGAGACCACCATGGATTAAAGCTGGATTTCAACAACAGAAATCCTACTCATGGAAACTGAACAATCCTCTACTGAATGACTGACTATGGGTCAAGGCAGAAATAAAGAAATTGGAAATTTCTTATAATTCAATGAAAATAACTACCCAACATACCCAAACTTATGGCTCACAATAATGCAAAGAGTTAAGTTCTTAGTGCTAAGTGCCTTCGTAAAGAAATTGGAGAAATCTCATACCAGCAACTTAACAGCACACCTGAAAGCTATAGAACGAAAAGAAGCAAAACACGTGTTGGGGATCGATTCTAATGGTTTGTTTTGATTTGCCTCCCAAATTAAAGTTATGCTTCTCGATGCTGAGGGTCCCTGACCCTAGCTGTCTTTGACTGGTAATAAAGAAACGCCATACAGTCAAAGGCTGAGCAGGGAGATGGAGGTGGGATTGTCTGGGCAAGGGACCAAGAGGGGGAAAGAAGAATAGACAGAATTGCCAGGGGCCACTCCCAACTTGGGTCTGAGGAACCAAAGATAAAAATAGATTTAAAGAATGGTAACTCAGGAATACTGGAGGGGAGTTTCTGATAGCCACTGGGAGGTTTAGAAATGCACAGCCATTGAAGTAGTTAGGCATATTAAAAATTAAGCTGGTGTGTGTGTGTGTGTGTGTGTGTGTGTGTGTGTGTGTGTGTGTGTGCCTTTCATTTATGAATCCATAGCTCTTGGATGGGTACAGAGAGCATGTGGCAACCCACCAGGAGTATAGAGCAGATTAATGATTCACCACTACAAACACCTAAGAGAAGTAATGGCAGGAAATAAACTGAGGACTGAAATAAACAAATTAGAAAAAAAGAGAACAATACAAAGAATTAATAAAACAAAGAGTTGGAAACAAGATAGACAAAAATTCTTATCTAAACTCTGTGAAAGACAGGACATTCAAATAACAAATTCAGAAATGAAAAAGGGAACATAACAATAGAAAACAAAGAAGTCCAAAGATTCCTTAGATCATATTTTAAAAACATATGCTTTATAAAATCAGAAAAAAAAATCTAAAAGAAATGGATAGTTTTCTCAGTAGATACCACTTATCAATGTTAAATAAAGATCAGATAGACAATTTTAATAGACCTCATACCCTTACAGAAATAGAAGCATTCATTAGAAGTCTCTGAACTGATAAAAGCCCAGGGCTAGACAGATTTCATGCAGAATTCTACCAGACTTTCAAAGAAGAGCTAGTGTCAACACTTCTTAAATTATTCCACAAAATAGAAACAGAAGGAACATTGTCAAATTCTTTTATGAGGTCATAGTCGCCCTTGTAGATGTTTTATTTCCTCAGTAGAAGTGATGAGATGAGAGCCATAGTCAAGCTATGCAACCACATGGCTTGGGCTGAGTTTAGAGCATTTCCTAACTATCTCTAGGCTTAGGCCTGGAAGCTTCTAACCTCAATACAATCTCATCTTCTAAGATGACTGATTCAAACTGCCTTCTCTCAGCTTCGGACTGAATTGCTTTACTTGTCCTCACACTAACTGTGGCAATCTGTTCTAATTTTCTGGCTCCTTTTCATTCTCTGGTTTGTACTGTCTTCACCTGCAACTCATCTATGTAAAACTGTCCTGGTAAAATTGCCTCTTCCTCTTCTTCCTCTTCCTTCTCTTCTTCCTTCTCTTCCTGCTCCTCCTCCTCCCTCCAACAACCCCCCTCTATCTGAGCTTCTCTCTTAAGTTGCCTCTCTTCCCTGTCTGTTCTCATTTTGTCTGCCCCTAAATTAGACATAACTTTCAAGAATGGGAGATCTTTCCATCTCCTGACATCTTCTTCAGTGTTTTTCTTCCATGTCTTGAAGATTTTATCACACAAGTCTTTTACTTGTTTGAATAGAATTAACCCAAGATATTGTATATTATTTGAGTTTCTTGTGATAGGTATTAATTTCCTGATTTATCTCTCAGTCTGTTGGTTATTTGTATGTAGGAGGGCCCCTGATTTTGTGAGTTAATATTCTATTTTGCTACTTTTAAAAAATAAAGAAAAATTGGTTCTTTGTGAATTTCACATCACGCATGTCATTCCCACACATCTCCCGCTCCCCTCTACCACCCTTCCACTTTTGCAATCTACCTGCTAATAGAGAAGAAAAATCTTGTGGTGGAAGCTGCTGTATGTCACTGTGTGTCCCACAGTATTCCATTTGCCCACACTTCTTTGCTTGAAAATGTTCATTGTGATGGCTCATTGGTTTGGTTCGAGACCTCTGGCTTCTACTACTCTATCAATACTGGAACCTCACTGGGACTCCTCTCAGATATCCTGTTGTTGCCTTGTGACATGGAGTTCCTGTAGTTTTGAATCTGTAGGACCAGCCTGTTCATGCACTCCAGCAGCTCATCAATGGGATAGTTGTTTGGGTGGGCCAACTCAGAACCCTGAGTTTGGGCCTGAGAGGTTTCTGAATATGGTGTCTTGCTTACCTGATTGCCTGATTGGCCCTTTGTGAGGGTCATGTGCCTCAGCTTCACAACTATCCTGCCTATAGTCCCAGACAGGGTTCTCCTAGTCTCTGGTTTACTCCTTATCCCAGGAGCCTGTCTGGGCCTGCCTGGCTCAGGACTGGTGCTCCTCTGAAGCTTGTGGTCTTTTAGGGAATGTTAGGCTACTAATCATTCAGATGTTCATTGGTCAGAACACTGCGAATAGACATAGCCTCTCTCCTCTCTGCCATCTATGACCAACACGTGACACAGCAGCACATATCATATCTTGCTATTTGGCTGAACTTGTTTATCAACTGTAGGAATTTCTTGGAATTTTTAATGTCAGTATGTATGCTATTGTAGAATTTGCAAGTAAAGATACCATGACTCCTTTCTTTCCAATTTGTATCTCCTTGATCTCCTTCAGTTGTCTTATTGCTAAGCCTTCAAGTACTATATTGAATAGATATAGAGAGAGTGGATAACCTTGCCCTGTTACTGATTTTAGTGGATTTGTTTTGAGTTTCTCTCCATTTAAGTTGATGTTGGCTATGGCTTATTGTAAACTGCCTTTATTCTGTTTAGGTATGTCTCTCTCTCTCTCTCTCTCTCTCTCTCTCTCTCTCTCTCTCTCTCTCTCTCTCTCTCTGGTATGTCTCTTTTATCCCTAATATCTCCAAGGCATTAATCACGAAGGGATGTTGAATTTTATCAAAGGCCTTTCCTCTATCTAATGAGATGATGACGATGTGGTTTTTGACTTTCAATTTGTTTATATGGTAGATTATATTTATCAATTTACATATGTTGGAACATCCCTGCATTTCTAGGTTCAATCCTACAGTATACGGTAGGTGGTCTTTGTGATAGGTTCATTTATTTGACTGTAAGTATTTTACTGAGAATTTTTGCATAAGGAAAATTGGTATGCAATTGTCTTTCTAAGATGTGTCTTTATGTAGTTTGGGTATCAGGATAATTCTGGCTTCATAAAACAAATTGGGCAATGTTCTTTCTGTTCCTATTTTGTAGACTAATTTGAGGAGCATTTATGTTTGTTAACTCTTCTTTGTAAGTCTAGTAGAATTCTGCACTAAAACCATCTTGCCCTGGGATTTTTTTCCTTTGAGACTTTAAAAAATTTTAAATTATATAATTATATAATATTATATATAAACATCTCTATATATTATAATATAAAATATATTCTTTGATTTACCATAAAGGTCCTTTGCATATATATTATTTCTCCAGTTCAGTGTTTTATTAGATTCTGAGTGTGAAAAATGAGTGATTCTCTGTGTCTCTGTTTCTTGTGTCTTTTCTTGGGCTATTTTCCTTCTTTTTGTTTGCTTTGTTCTATTATTATGTGTTAGTTTCTGTTTTTTTATTTTATGTTAGAAATCTTTTTATTTTCTAATCAGAGACTGAAATGAGGTGGATCCAGATGACAGGCATAGAGGGAAGGGAAATCATAATTAGGATAAATTATATGAGGAAAATCTATTTTCAATAAAGGGAAACAAAGTGAAACAACACAAAATCCACCCCCAAACAAAACAAAAGCAACAACAACAACAACAAACCCATAAGTTTTAAACTACTTTAGGAGACACCATGCACTGTGTGTATGATACCTATTCCAGAAGCTAAGTTACATTTTAATACCTTTTAACATTTTTATTCAATAAAATTAAAAAGCATTATCTGACTTTTGTATTTTATGTATAATATGTAACATATTATGATTATGATAAGATAGGAATTTTAGCAGTTATTATTGTTGTAGTTAGTCATTGCACTAATCAGCACATGTGTGGATTATTATGACATCCAACGCCATCACGACTCTATAGCCAGAACAAAGGAGTCAATCAAGTCATTGTTCCAGAGGTCAGAAAAGGGGCCATTTATATCTAAATTTTTAGTTAACTCATGGTATAAAACGTCCCTGAAGATCATTTATAATTGTCGCAATAAGAGTTTCATTCAAAGTAAAACTTTACCAAACATGAAAAATAAAATAAAATGTGAGCTTTCACACATCTCTTGCACACAAAGCCATATACTTTAAGTTCCAGGATGTACCAAGTGTTGTGTTATTTTTTGGGGGCAAAATTTTTCTTCCTGCTTGGACAGATACTCTTCCGAGTGCCACATGTTTGGTCAGTGCATATGTGTACATGTGTGTCACAATCTGATAAGGTGATATTTAAAAATCAATCACTTCATATCTTTTGATTTGATTTTTTTAGTGGAGTATATTTCATATTTAGTGAAGTACATGCATCATATGGACAGCTTGAAGTGTTACAAAGAAGCATGCCCATAAAATAGTCCCTCCAATATTGGACATTTCCAGCATCCCAACAGATCTCTTACGCCTCACTACCCAGTAATCCCCAAAGTTACCACCGTTCCTATCCATATTCACATAGAATAGGTTTGCTTGCTTTAGAACTCCACATAAGTGGAATAACATAATATGCTCTTTATAAACATCTGGACATCTTTCTTTTAGTATTTGTGTACAATTTATTCATACTGTGGATTCTATCACTAGGTTCACTTTTTCGAAATTATATGCATTCCAATGAACAGATACACCATAGTCCCTCCAATAAGTCATTTCCCTTTGAAGACTGTGACTCCTGCATACATATCTTTTTGTGACTACAAGTAGTCATTTCTTGTGGGAGTGTCCTTAGGAGCAGTATCGCTGGAGCATTAACTGACATGATATTTAGCTTTAGGGAATCTCACCTAATAGATCAATTATTCCTCAATGAGCGATACATTAGTGTCTTCCTCAACCTTTTTTAATTTGTCTTTAAAATTAGGACATCGGACACTGCCAGTTTGATGTTAATGAGTTTCTCTTAAAAACTTCTAAATAGATGGGCCATCCATCCACCTCAAAAATATTCATCCAGAATACCTCTTGTCAAAAGGAAATGCAGGGACCAAGAGTGGAGCAGAGACTGAAGGAAAGGCCATCCAGAGACTGCCCTACCTGGGGATCCATCCCATATGCAGACACCAAACCCAGACACTATTGCTGATGCCAAGGAGCGCTTGCTCATAGGAGCCTGATATAGCTGCTTCCCTGGGAGGCTCTCCCAGAGTCTGAATAATACAGATGGCAGATGCTTGCAGTCAACCATCAGACTGAACAAAGAGACCCCAATGGAGGACTTAGGGAAGAACTTTAGGTGTTGAAAGGATTTGCAATCCCATGGGAAGAGCAACAATGTCAACCAACCAGACCCTCAGAGCTTCCATGGATTAAACCACCAGCCAAAGAGTACACATGGAGGGAGGGACCCATGGGTTTAGTTGCATGTGTAGCATCAATGAAAGGGAGCCCCTTGGTCCTGTGGAGGCTTGAAGAGGCAGTGTAGGGGAATGCTAGGGCAGTGAGATGGGGGTGGGAGGGTGGGAGAGCACCCTCACAGAGGCAGGGGGAGGGGAGAGGAGGTGTGGGGGACAATATTTGAAATGTAAATAAATAAAATCACCAGTTAAAAAAAACCTCAAAAAAACAAAAAACCCTCTGAATAGTAAGCCCAGTAGAATGAGAAGCTTCCCTCACGATTCCTTCAGAAGTTGAAGTGGTCTACTGTCTGTGGAGAGTGGGATTCAGTTGAAAGAACTCCATCATCTAAGATGACTGGGAAATTCTCAGGCTGCTTGCCTCAGACATCTTCCAGTAAATTTCACACCTATTTGTTTAAGTTAGCTCAAGGTGAGTTTCTGAGAGTAGCAGGTAAGAAAATTTGCCCTTAAAGAGACTTTACGTTGGGATGTATATTTGAAAGGCTCTACCAGGCTTTCTGATATATCAAAGTTCATAATTATGAGTGAACATTTGACTTCATCAACCACATAGTATAACACTTCCCACTTCTCTACCTTCTAATTCTGACATGGAGCATGGTATGTGTCTCACATATTGTACAGATTGTTCAAGGTGTTGCTCGAGCAAAGTTTTCTTTTTTCTTTTTATAATTAAACTTTTTATTGATTGTTACTATAAACAGTGTGTGTGTGTGTGTGTGTGTGTGTGTGTGTGTGTGTGTGTGTGTATATGTGTACCCACGTAAGTAAGATATGGGTGCCCATGTGTAGAGGTCTTAGAACAGCTTTCAGGGGTTGGTTCTGTCCTGCAAGGGATCCAACTGAGATTGTTATGCTTGGACGGGAAGCACCTTTACCCACTATGCCATCTCATTGGCCCTTGATAGGGATTAATAGACCTGGAATCCTATGTCTGAAATCTTTGTGAATCACCATGCCAGAGAAGTTCGTGTTAAAGGGAGATGAATATATTTTGCAAAACACAGCATCATTGCCACAGGGTAAGTAACGGTTACTATTACCATAGATTCACAGAATCTACATAGAACAGCGGTTCTCAATCTGTGGGCCACCAACCTTTGGGAATCAAATGACACTTTTGCAGAGGTCAGCTGTGAAATATCAGACATCCTGCATATCAGATATTTACAACATGACTCTTAACAGTAGCAGCATTGCAGTTATGAAGTAGCAATGAATGGACTTATGGTTGAGCATCACCAGAGCACGAGGGACTATATTAAAGGGTCACAGCACTAGGAAGATTGAGATCCACTGACCAAGAATGTCTTCTGGTTTCCGGCTGAAGAGGGGGAGGATCCAGGTGAGGGCTGCGTAAAGTCTCCCTGCGTGAGGGCTGTATGTTGCTGGGATCCTTTTCAATCTGTGTTTCTCCTGCACATATCTCAATAACCAGGATCACTGGAACAAAAAATTAACTTGGCAGTCACCTCTCAAGTCATGATTTGGTTTTAAACGATAACTGAACTTCTGCCAAGCTGTTTCCCACAACCAATCATAGTCTGTGTGTTCTTTTCCAGCTACTTGCAAAAAAAAAAAAAAAAAAAAAAAAAAAAAAAGAAAAACAAAAAGAAAGAAAGAAAGAAAGAAAAAGAAATCAGTTATTTGTTAGAAAAAAAAAAGAGAGAAGACTTTCTCTTCATTCATTGTTTCCTGAACAGGTTATGCTTGGTTTTCAATTCTGTAAATGTCTGGTCTCACCGGCTGTATTGCAATTGCTACCACCGTTAAGACGGCAGATGACTGGGACAGTCTTGTTTTCTCTCAGTATTACAATGCACAATGTGGTAAAGGTTGAGCTCTCCTCAAAGATGTTAAGTAGAGAAATTCACCTATGTAAGTTTATAGATATATAAACCCGGGTCTGTCCTATTCAAGGGTCCTTCTTTAACTTTTGACATTGAGCAGTGCAAGGCAGAGAGAGTTCTGGCTGTTACCATTCAACCCTTCCCAGGTTTCTGAGACAGCACAGTAAAATCACCCCTGCTTTTATTCTATTCCAATTGTTCCCACTTCAGCCGACTCTTCATGTGTCTCCCTTCGTCGGCGCTCACTGATGTCTGGTAACTGGTTTCCCCCTCTGGGTGCTCCTCTAGTGTTGCTGCATGACGAGGTCAGATCTGGGTCAAACAACTTCAAACCATGTGTGACGCTGAGCTGGCATCACTGAAGTTGTGTTTATGGCACGAGTGAATTATAAACAGAAAATATTACAGTGGCTGGCTCCCTGCTCCCCAGAGTCAAATGGCCTCTCATTAGTCAGTTTGTTTATAAATGTAGAACAGACCTATTGAGAGACATGTGGGGACCTGGGACTGGGTATCTGAGAGGCTATCTTCTCCTGACCTCAAGAGAACTCAGAGACGGACATGTTTCAGACACCTGGGAGGGAGAGAGTTGTGAAAGAGTCAGGCAGGCTCACACAGGGGATGGAGGGGTGTTAGCATTTGGAATTCCTCTTCTTCCTTCTGTCTCCTGACAGCTCTGCTCAGCAGTCCAGCTCATACTGAAGCTGGAGGACATGGGGAATTGTAGGTCAGACTCTCAAGGAGAGGTGGGCATGGAATGACAAGGGAAGGCGTTTCTGGTGTAATCACTAAGAAGGAAAAAAAATTGTGCTGATAAAACTGGAGGCGATGTTCTTTTATCATTTAGAATTTTTATTTTGAACGTCTTGAAATAGCATTGTTAAACAGATAAGAATTCAATTATTTTTCTTATCAAACAGTACCTTCCTGGATTAAAAATGACCTTACATTTCAATGCTGAACAATGTTTATAAAACCGCGGCATATTCCCCTGAACTCCTGCTAGCAAAAAGAGACTGTAATGCAATTTCTAGAACCTCACTCACTCCACATTTAGAGGGGAAGCCTTCTGGATATCAGGGTGCTTTGGGTTTGCCTGTAAGCAAAAGGAGGCAGCAGGAGGGTGCCGGGCAGCTTCTGAAGGCAGATCAGAGGTGAGGATGCAGCTGGCAACAGGCTTGCTGGAAAGTGTGTCAGAACCCGGAGCCTCCATGGCAACATTCTCAGGCCCCGTGACCATCAGGCTGGCTGGATTCCCAGGGAGTCACATGGAAAAGCCCGGAGACCGGATGGAAGATGATACCGTTTTCCAGCCTCTCCTATTTCCTCCAACTTCCTGTTTGTCCGTTGTCAGACACTGTGGGACAAGGGAATGGGATCTGGAGTCTTCCTTATTGGAACCTCATTGGGACTCCCAGAAACAGAGGAGAAATGGTCGCTGTCATTTTAAGCCGTGGAGGTCTGAGATGATTCATTACACAAAGGTAACCCAAGCAATTTTAAGTGCCAGTTCGATTCCAAAGTGTCCCCCAAACACATATAATTCACTCTCGTGACACAGCATGGATAACCACGAGCACATCTGCAAGTGGCCAGTGGCCCCCTGAGCAGCAACCATGGGAGGTACTGCCAATTTTAAGATCTGTGCTAACGAAAGATATGAAGGAAAACAAACCATAACCCTTACGATTGATGGAATGTGGCAGTGCATGTGCAGTGGGGGAGACAGAGACAATGAAAGCATTCGAGAACTTGGCGGTGAAACTATTTTGTTTTGAAAAACTTTAGTAGTTTGTAGTTAAAACGACATGAGTTTAGTAAGAGCAACAACGACAAAAAACAAAGCAAAACAGAACGACATGACTAAAATGACAGTGAAATCACTGAAATTTCACCAGGAAGATATAAACGCCTAGATATTTTAGTGTGTATGGACACATACAGATGTAGCACAAAAAATGATTCAGCTGAGATTGTCTTGCACTGGATCAGTGTCCATACAGATATATTGATATTATAAGTATGACATATGTTATACCACATCACTTGTTTAACCATTTAGTGATGGCATTTTATTTTTTCTTTTCAATTTTATGAGCAAAGCAGTGGGTTATAATCGCACACATATCTTGTCCCCTGGGTAATTATCTTTGTGTGTGTGCATGTGCGTGTGCGTGTGCGTGTGCATGTGTGTATTTCTATGATATGAGATTTTTGGATTGAATGGGGTTTATTTATAACTGATTCTAAAAAATCTCATTTATAGTTGTGACGCGCCTGGAAAGTCTGTGTTTCCTTATCCTCTCTAGCAGCTGTTGACGAAGACAATTCTTCCCTCTTGGGCCGTGTTCAGCTCTGGCCATGTATGTGATGAGTTGTGTGGTTTTAAAAGATTCCCTTTTGATTGTGTTTGCATCTCAGCAAGGGATGCAACTGAACCTCTTTGTACTTTTGTCAATTTGAACTTTTTTGTGAATCGAGTCTTGATTGTCTTTGGGCCATCTTTCTTTTCATAAGCAGTTTGTGGGAACACTTTGTGTAATAGTAGTAATTCTTTATGCATTGTTTGTCTTGCTATTTTTTCCCTGTGTTTCAAACATTATCATTGTGGTGTTTTGGTTTTTTTTTCCCAGAAATTCTATGTGAATTGATTTCACTCTATAGTTTCTGGCTTTGGTGACAAAATTCTTGTGTTAAAAGCATTCACCTATATTCATGTTTGTGTAGTTATTATGAATTTTATTATACTTGTAATTTATGAAATTTAACTTCTGTAATGAGGCCAGTTGCTCATATCGTTTGATGAATAATTACTCTTTCTCCAGTTATTGGGAATAATACATTTATCACGTACTAAGTTCTCTTTACATTTTCATCTGTGTTTGAGATTCTTTGGAAATGTTGTTTTTTTTTTTTTTTCCTCCACGTAACTCGCAGTTCATGCTAGTGTTTCTGTGATGCTAGTGTTTCTGTCACTGTGAAATACTAGGAGTTACTCTCTAAAGGTGAAAGTTCACACTCTTCCTCCTGCTCTTTGAATGGCTTCTGTTATGTTCTTTACAGATGAATTTTAAAATAATTGTTACAATCTGAAAAAGAGGAGATGGCATAGCTGGTAAAAGCTCTCCCTGTGCAAGCATGAGTACCTGGATTTGGATCTCCAGAGCTCAAGTAAAGAGTTAAGAGCATTGGTGTCCGCAATGCCAGTGCTGGAGTGGCTGAGCGGGAACATGGCTGGGGCTCCACTACTGACAGTCTTGTCCTGGGGTTGGGGAGAGACCCTGTCTCAAAGGAATAAGCTAGGAACAGTGGAGCAGGGCATGGGTGTTCTCTCCTGGGCATGTGCACCCAAGTACATATGTATGCATATAGCATATATATCAGACAGAAACACACACACACACACACACACACACAATTCATGTAAGTTAAAAATATTAAAATAATCCCATGGTGATTTTTTTGGGATTTATTGTCTATATTCCAGAGAGCTGACTCCTTTCTAGCACTGCATCTTCCTGACCAGAAACAAGCACCATCTTCTCATTTAGTCAATTAAGTTTTATTCTCTGTTTGCTTTTTTACAATTTCTTCTCTAAAAAAGATTTATTTTATTTATTTCTTTTATGTATGTGAGTGCAATGTCACTGTCTTCAAACACACCAGAAGAGGGCATCAGATCCCATTACAGACAGTTGTGAGCCACCATGTGGTTGCTGGGAATTGAACTCAAGACCTCTGGAAGAGCAGTCAGTGCTCTTAACTGCTGAGCTATCTCTCCAGCCCTGCTTTTTTGGTAAAATTTTCCTTTCAGTTTTTTTGTCATTTTTAAAAAAATTTATCCATTGCTATTGCAAATACCATAGTTCTGTGTCTGGTTATACTGACATGTTTTTGTGCACCTTGAAACTGATTATCTTAATGATTTTCTTAATAGTTCCAAAACTTTTCTGTTTTTACCACTGGGTTTTTCAGGAAATTATGAATTAGAAAAAGTTATATTGACCGGAAAAATTGTATTGACTGGAAGTAATATTTTAGAGTCATAGATATATATGAAAATATATAAGAAAATTTAATTTTCTTAATTGATTGCATTAGCTTGAATGCTCAGAACAATGTTTGATGATTGCAACTATCATTTTCTGGACTTTAATAGTAATATTTTCATTATTTCTCCACTAAATGTCATGCTCGACTTAGATTTCCAAGGAATTTTTCAATAATATTCAATCGTTGCTTATCCAAATTTATTTTACAGTTTGATTTTGAAAAGCATAACAGATTTGGAATGAAATAAATGGACAGCTAAGAAGTATATTATGTTAATCTATTTACTAATATGGAATTATTCTTAAGGCTTAAAATGACACTTATTCACAATCTGATATCCTCTGGGAGAATTTAATTCTTCTTTCTAATATTCTGTTTGGGATTTTGGGGCTGAGATTTCCACTACTGCTTTAAAAAAGTATTTATTTATCCATTTTACAACCCAATATCACCCCTCCTCTCCTCCTATTACCCTCTCATGCAAGTCCTCCCCCCACACCCCTGATCAACCACTTTTCCTTTGATATAATTTTTAATAATGTCATGTTTATAACATGCATTTGTAATATTTTGTCTTTCTCTAAAAACTGCTTCAGGTTTTAGTGAAGAATCTTATTCAGGTAAATGAATCATATTTACTTAATTTTGTTTTGTTTTGTTTTGTTTTTTTTTTTTTAGTTACAGTTTTGGTGTCACAACAAAAGGCTTTCCACGCCATGTTTTACTTAAAGTTTGTAGCTCATGTCTACGATACCAGCACTTGGGAGGTTGTGGCAGGAGGCAGGGGGATTGCTATAATCCTGAATCCAACCTGGGCTCCACAGTGAGAACCTGTCCCCAAAACAAAAGTTTCCAGGAGAGTCAGAAGTGGAAACTTATGGTTTCTTTGGCAAGTCAGTTGTATGTTTTGCTGGGGCAAACATGTGACAGAATGTTTTCCTGAAGCAGACACAGGTGAAAGGATGTTTTGCTAAAGCGAGCACGTAAGAGGACGTGTGATGAAAGACCCTTCACTAACAACACAAATGCACTGGTTCACCTTACACTGCATAGCTGAACTCCGTCTGTTATGCTTCCACAGAGAAATGCAGCAAAAAACTGGCAGTGTTCTGGCAACTTCTTGCTACTTCTGTGGACTTGGGTCTATTGGCAGAGTGAGGTCTGCTGATACGGACTCACGTGGGGTTTTGCTAAGACTGAGGCAAGACCCATGGAGGACACGTGATGTTTGGAGGGAGTATAAAAAGGACTCAAAGGACAGCGACTGGGGCTTACATAGACAGCTTTGCAACACATCTTGGCCTCGCCTCTTAGTCTTCACTGATCTTTATACTTCGTTGAGAGAGGCACGGCAGAGAGAGGCAGGCGTCCTTCTCTCTGGTGGGCCTAATCATTCCTGCTGAGTCATGCAGACTTGGCTGAGGCCTGGCTGTTTCTGCTAGGTAATGCCACCATCACGGATGTATGTTTGCTATTCTGACATGACTGAGCAGGACTGCTGGTGTATTTGTAAAGTGTTTGTGAGTGCATCAAGCTGCCGCTGCTGATTTTCTGACACCGCAGATCAGATTTGCTCCAAAGAACAATTTCTAAACAGGTCCACTTCCTGTATCCTAATAACCTTTCTTTTCTACAACCTCTTGGTGGGTGGTGGGCTAGAAGGGAGGTTAAAATGTTTAAAAAACTCCTATTAAAAATAGGGTTTAAAAATTTAAGCTTACAAGGGTCTGCTCATATTTTTGTACTATTCATTAAAACTTTCCACCCTTGCATAACACTGTGAACACATTCTTTTTATTGTATGTTTATTTCTCAGTTCTCACAAGGAATCGGTTGGTACCAAATGCAGGTGCTTGAGTCCCTTCATTAACGTGACACAGTTTTTGTATTTAGTCTGCACACATCTGCTTGTGTATTTTAGATAATTCCTGGATTACCTATAATATCCAATACAATGTAAATGCTGTGTGGACAGGGGTTTGCTGGTTCAGTCTTTGTTGTTTGGGGTGTAATGACACAGGGAAACAAAGGTCAATGCATGTTCAGTACTGGTACAATATAATTTCTGGAATGTTTGCAACTTGAAATAGGGAATTTGCAGATGTGGAGAGGTGACTGGATATTCTATTTTGGTTTTAAGGATTAACAATAATGATAAGTTATTTTTGGAAAGAAAAGTTTCTCTCAAACAGTAAACTAAATAAAACACCAGTAACATAACACTGGGTGGTGTCGGCCACCTTCCGTGAAGCATAAAAGGTGGCAGTGACTACAACTGTGTAGCTGAAGATGCTACTGTGTGAGAATTGCCAGGGGCGCGCAGGCTCACGAGGACTTGTCAGCGTGCTTCCTGATCTCAGTATCCCATGTTTTATTTCTTTTCCTTAACCGTGATGGTGAAAAGGACCGAGCCATCCCTGAAAAAGTGTCAGCCTGAGACATCAACCCACAGGCACCATCACAAGCCCTGACTGAGTAACAATGCCCTTGTGATTTGCAAAGTGCAGAGGCGGTCAGTGCAGTGTAGAGAAGAGACCAGCACAGGGGGCAGCAGACCAGGGACACGGCCTCTGCTGAAACCCAGATCTGAGTTGACTAGGACTGAAACCAAAGAGCAGAAGGCTGCAGCAAAGACAGTGCATTCTCCTGGGTTTCTGGAAAGCTCACACTGACAGGGATTTCCTCATGCATGGCTGGCTTCACCCAAGTGACTTTAACATTAACCTAGGACAGGATAATGCTTTCTTCTGTTGACTACTACACACCATGGGGAAAAATTTGTTTCCCAAAGCCGAAATAAAATGCTTATCATATTAGGATACTTTTGTACTGATATTTAACTGATGGAAATGTATACTTACTACACCGTTTTAAAGGGTACATTTGATGTAGGCATGTGGTCTAAGAAATGCATAGTCGTTTATGTACAGATCAACTTATCGTGATATATTTGTGTAAGCCATCTCCATAAGGGGTGCTGTGAGCAGAGACATGGACTAATTACAGTAAGAATAAAACAGAATTTCAGCATAATTTACGTTCTCGATCAAATGAGGAAGTTTGGTAATAAAGAGAAAAGAAATACTGTGTGACTAAATGTACATGAATGGTTCATGGGCATGACACAAAACGACAAGTGAGACCACAGTTTTGTCTCTCGGTTGTGAGCTCCAGCATTTAACAGTTGAGTCCTCTCTCCCATATGCATGGCAAGGTTTTGGATGGGGAGCTCCAGCTTTAAGTAGGAATTAGTGCAGCGCAGGGTCGCAGCTTTGAAAACTTGATGTTTGCATGTTGTAAATGTATGGTAAGAATGGTTATGTCCGGATATAGGTATTCCAGGAGATTTATTTCCTTTTTGACTTTTCTATGGTTTGAAAGTGTTAGTAGGGGGCAGGTGACAGGTCATTCCTGCATTGGTCAGGCAAAGTCCTAAGTGAATGTGTGTTGCTGACTTGGGTACGCACTGTTGAGTCCCAATGATTTAGGTCCATGAGGGCACCAAAGCCTTCCCCAGCGAGGCTCACAGGAATCGCAAGACCTTCCTCAGATCTGAGCGCAGATGGTGATGGTGTGTCGAGACAACGCCCACTGTAGCTTTCTCCTCCTAGTTGTTCACAGCCTGAGGACTGCTTCCTTATAGACAATGAATTTAGTCAACACGTCTCCACGTAATAACCCCACTCTTTGTTCCGCTTTATGCAGTAACTCTGCCTTCCCGTTCAGTTGTATACAACAGACAGACTGAGCTTCTGTGGTGTAGTGACTTCTCTGTCAGAAAGCCCAGAGCACGCCCAGCTTTTCTTAGCCAGTTTCATTTGTCATTTCTTCATTTCATTCACTGCCCCAGCTAGGCCAGCCCCTGGTGCTATAAAAGGCGTGGCAATATTATCTTTATTATTTTCACCCTTCATCATAAATGCCAATAGATGACTGATTAGAGAAATGTTCCAGTTAGTTCACAGTATTTGCTGTCACCCTGTGCTGTCTCCAGAGCTGCGAGGCCACCTGGAGAGGATCTTTCCCATTTGGTCCATCTCTCTCTCACACAGTCCTGTGTGAGACATGAATCTGCTCATTTTAAACTACTCGCCTACCTGATATATTTGCTTTTCTGTTCATCTCACTGGTTATATTATATGTCATTTACACACATATGCGTGTAGGTCCACTCACTAATTGGAATTTCACAACAGCCTGGTTTATTCCTACAGTGCAGTTCACCTAGGTTTATATCTACTGTGTCACCACAGACTCTGGTGACATGGAACTGACCTGCTCTTCACAGCAGAACCATTGACATTTCTATCCAGTGATGCCAAAGCAAAGTCACATGATTAAACATGCGACTAATATTTGATGATTTTGTCAAAATTTATCTAGCAAGTTGGATGTGCTATTTTTCTTACATAGAAATTTATAGAATGTTAAAAATAAAGTTTATGTTGTGCTTAAAGAAAATGAATTTTGTTTAATATAATACAAAGCCATTAAAGGCTAACTCTATGACGTGTCCCCCTCATGAAACTAGTAAATACTGGTGAGAGGAGTGAGTAAATTATAGTGGATTTCAATTTAGATTATTAAAACATTTCCACAGACATTGAAGTCAGAGTTGATTAAACTTTAGACTTAATTTATTGAAGTATTTATTACATAATGATTGAAAAGAACAGGAAAATACATCAACTGATTAGATGATTATGAATAAATAAATACAGATATAACCTAGAAAATTTGTTTCAATTATTTGAGTGATTGCTATATGGAAGAAATTAGGAAATTATAATTGTTTTGATATTGTGTCAAACTGTCAAGGTTAAAGTTTTGAAAATGAATAATTTAATGATGTGTATATGGCCATGAATTTAGATATCTGTCTTATTTTTGAGATTTTATTTACAGATCCAATTGTGGAGACTCAGTGGAAAATGTGAACATTTGAATGTTATTAGCAAAGCATCTCTAGGTTATTTTCTTACATGAATTTTTAGTGATGACTCCTAGCAAAGGGGTAATAGGTGTTTATATCAGTTCATGTTGTTACTATTCCTGAATGACTGAAGCAGGGTAGTCTTATAAAGAAAATTATTTTACTAAGCTCTTCATTTCAGGAGGTTAAATGCATGATGTCAGCAAGAGTTCAGGTCAGGTGCAGACTCCTGGACTGATGACATCACAAATATGGAAGTATGACTGATAGAAAAAGATCACATCTCCAGAAAGGAAGCTGGAGAAAGGGGCTTGGGGTCATAGATGTTCCCTTTAGAACAATTCTCTCTTAAGGGATAACTAAGGCCCCCAATGACTACTTGAATTACTTCTTAGGTTAGCACTGTTAGTGTTGGGGAACCCTGCTAATAGGCTCCACTACTGGAAAGCTTCACAGCACTTTCTATTACCACAATACTAAAAACTAAGTCTCCAGCCTGTGAACCCTCGTAGGGCCTATTCAAACTCTACCTCATCTGCAATAGCACTCTGAGTGAACACAGGAGGAAACAGACCTTGCTTCTTTCGCTTCACAGCTTGTCTTTTCCCTTCTTAGATGGGAATTTGTCAGGTTAGTTCAAGTACTAGACTTAAGAGACTGGTGGAGAACATGGTGCTTCTTGAGTACTAAGTTGTTGCCACATATAATTTTCACAAGATCTTACTGATTAATAGAGGCCCTACCTTAACATAGACGACAAGTTCTTGTGTCAGTATATAAAGAGAAAATCATTTCCAGTGTGAACTCCTCTTGGAAATCCTTACAATTTCCTACAATATATACATGCTCACATACTCAACTATACCAACTAATTATATGTAGCAAGCACTGTAATGAGCATAGCAGAACAAAGATACCCAATTAGTTCTGTGGCTATAACAAAATGCCTGAGACAATCACTGAAAGGAGGAAGAGCTTACACTGGCTTGCAGCTTCAGAGGGTATTCATCTCACAGCTAGGTAGCAAAAAAGACAAGTGAATGGAAAGGGATGGACATTTACTATACCCTTTGAGGACATGCCACCGAGTGACATTTAACTCTCTCATTAATGTCTACATCTTAAGGGTTCCACCCTAAGGGTTCAAGCTCCTATGTTCTTGTGAGACATTTTATTCTATTCCCATCCTTAAAGTGCATCAAAACCAAAAAAAGGAAAGAGAAAAGTGATGTGTGAAAAGCATTTTCCTGCTTTAGGAACCAATAAAACGGCCACAATTCCAGCCTGTGAGCACCTCAAAGTGTATTTTTAGCCCCAAGATAGAGGAACGTAACAGCAGAGGCTGCAGGGTCCTCTTCTGCTGTAGATATCTGCTATAGTTCTGAAGATCATGAGGATTTGTGTCACTAGGCCAAGGATCCAGCTATCTGGAGAATGTCCCTGGGGAAAAGAGAGCGTGAAGACCTGTGTGATGTGGGGGGAGGAGTTGGGAGTAGGGAGGAGGATATATGGATATAAAGTGAATAAATACATAAATTAATTTTTAAAAACTGAAGCTCTTCTTATACAAGGTTCCGCTTTCCACAGTGTCAGTTACCTGAAGTAAAACGCAGTTCAAAATATTAAGTGGCAAATTCCAGATTTCCTAAGTTTGAAACATATTTTAATCATACACTATCTCATTACAATTATCCTACTTTATTATTAATGGTTTTCCTGTGCTAATTATCAAATGTGGTCATCCATACCTGGGCCTATGTAAAAGCATTACACGTATAGATGATTTGATAATATATGAAGTGTCAGGCAACCATTGATGGCTCTTGAAGAGAGTCAGGGAGAAGGATTGTAAGTTTGCAATGACAGGGATTCTATCTCAGACAGACCATTGCTGACAGTGGATTTATTGACTCAGATCCAGTTGACTAGGGTAGGGTAAAGGAGAGATGTATGGTGTTTGTTCACTTGTTTTCCTTTGGTCTCAGGTACACAAAAGCACCAAGGGCAGATGAGGGTCCCTGACCTGTGACCTTGCTCTCTAGCAGACAATAGCCACACAATCCATCTTCCCTCTAGATTGTCTCACTGTGTTCTTCAGCCTCTGGTTTGAATCAGTTGTGACTTCTCAATACACAGCAAGAGAAGGTTCCAGAGAAGGAGCTGAGCAGTCAAGGCTGAAGTTCAAATCTTGGCTCTACATTAGGGTTTTCTGTGTAGGTACTGAATATGTGAGTCAAGGGATAACTGAATAAATCAGAGCTTAATTGATTGACGGGATTAGCTAGGAAATTCTGTCTTACTCAAATCTATATCCTATAATTAGAATTTTCATACAATTAACTGCTCACCGCATAATTTTAAATATGAGTCATTGCTATTTTTTCTCTCTCTCAAGCATCCTTTCAGCTACGAATCTTTTGGTTCTAACTAATTTTGTCCTTGTTTACCTCTGGGTTAATTATTTGCCTACTGTCTTCATTACCATTTCAATGAGGAGGAGGAAACACACTCCACGGTGAGGCTGGCTGAATGACTTGGACTTGAACAGAGGTGTCACTTCCAGAAGAGCTTTGTCCCCATGGGAAGCTAGGGGAAGAAAAGAGGGTTCTTTTTCTAGGAGTGACAAGTCTGCAGCTGGGGATGTATATATTTCAACCTTTGAAAATCCATATTTTATCAGAAAGGCATTTTTGATGAGCAACACAGTTCTATAGTGGGTGAAGCTGTCCAGATAGCTGTTTTCTTTTAATATGATTAAATCAATGCTTATATCGAGACAAGTGTTAGCAGCCTAGAACAGAGTGGGTGGTAGATTTTCTGAGATTGGCCCTGATAATAGATGGCCTCACCCACATTTTCCTTAGCTAATAGTTGGCCCTATTTAAGGAGAAATCACTTTGAAAGACAAAAAGAAAAAGAAAAGAAAAGAAAAGAATATGCACCATAATATAAAATTCCCAAACATTGAAGAGTACAGAAAAATAAATGTGTCTTTAATGATGTCACCTTGTTTTCTAAAAGACAGAGCCCAATAGGTTCTGAGAGCAGAATAGCACACTAAGAGAAAGAGAAATATTATACCAGTAGAAATTAGAGAGGTAGAGAAAGAAAATCAATACAGACACAAGCTTACTTTCTAGGCAACAAGAAAGAATAGCAAGACCTCTGGCGTCTCTTCCGGGTTGGAGTGATGGGAGACACAGGGAACCACAAACACAGAATGAAAATGACAAAGGATAGTTAAGATATTTCATGAAATGATCAAACTGAAGGCAGAGAAAACAGAAAACACCACACCAGGATAAATGACCATGAAGAAGAGAGTCGGTACAAGAAACAGCACACACGGAAGCATGGCTTCCATACATTCAAGGGATGTTTATGAGCACTTATTCTACAACTTTATTCATATTGGGAAAGCTACAAAACCAAAATGTACGAGAGAGTAACTCTCCCAAACAAAATAAGGAGCAAAATTGCTGATAAAAGGACAGTTTATCACAGAAAGACAAATATTGGTATAGAATTATGGACATTAAGATACATCCAGGATGAATTATTGAATGTCATAAAGAAAGACTCAATGGCCAGAAAATGAAAATTGTACACAAGAGAAAAATTTCAGGCTTCTCAATAGCTCTACTTATCAGCTGATGACAAAAAACCCAGTAGTTACCAGTAAATGAAGTCGACCTTCCGAATCATGCTGGGGAAAATGTACTTAATGTTTCAGACATTAAGGGATAAATGAGGTGGTCATGGTGCATGCGATACACAACTCATAAAAAAACACAGCCCAAAAGACAAAGGGAAATTATGTCTCATCAAACTATGCAATAAAACTTGAACAAGTACAATGGATGTCTAGTAAGCCTTGTGACCCGAGGAAGGGGTAGAATTAAGGATAAGGCTCCCTCGGCATATTTTCAAAACAGGCTGTGAAGAAGTAGACACAAACAGGTCAGGAAAGAGTTCCATGCAGGTCAAAGAATAACCCAGATTATTTGTTTTGGGGACATCTTCATAAACGAATCTTTTGTTGTATGTATGTGTGTGGTATAAGTGTGTATGCATGCCCACATGAGTGTGTATATGGTTTGTCAGGATGTGTCGGGAAAGATGTGAAGGCCTGTGGGCAAGGTCCAGTGTCTTCCTTAAGCACTCTCTATCTAACTCTGTGGGACAGGGTCTCTCAGTGAACCTGGAGTTCACTACTTGAGCTAGACTGGCTATTCAGTGAATTGCAGTCCTCCACCTGTCCTGCCCTCTGGGTGCTGCATTACAGATTTGGAACTACAGTTGGCTTTATTTTGTTCTTGTGTGGGTGTGGGGGATTCCTTAGCTTCTCATGCTTCCATTGCATGCAACTTACCAAATGAACCATTTTCTAAATTCCAGCAATGAATACAGGCTAAGGAATTAATTTCAGTTGCTCTGGAAATAATAAAGAATGAAAATTGCTCAAGACATAAACTTTTTTTCACTGATTGAAAATAGAATTTTTTTCAAGTAATATATCCTGAAGTTTGTTTCTCCTCCATCTCTTCCCTCTTCCCACCTCTCCTACCTGGACCAACCTTCTTTCTGTCTCTCTTTAGTAAACAAACAGGCTTCTAAGGGATAGTAATGAAATATAATACAATGTGATAAGATAAGGCAAAACCAAACACATTAGAATAGGACAAAACAAACAGAAGGAAAAGTACTCAAGACCCATCTTTCACACACTCAGAAATCCCATAAAACCACAAAGCTGGAAGCTATTACACATAAAAGACATGTAGGTTAAAAAAAGAAATGGAAAAAAGGAGGTAAAATTAAAAAAGAAAAAAATTTCCCAAGACAGAGATGTCATTTAAAAAAAAATCCCCCTAAAGATGGCACGGAGTTCATTTTGTGTCAGCTGTCTACGGCTGGGCATGCGACTACTCTCAAGTGTACTTCGTCTTCCCAGTGGAGATCTAGTGGAGAAAACGAAGCTATCATTTGCGAGTGGTTATCAATTGGAGAGAGTTTCTGGGTTAGGGATGGAGTCCTGTGTCCACTTCTCCTTGCAGGCCCTGGGCATGCTCGGTCTTTGTCCTGTTTCCTTGGTTACCCAATGTCCTCCATCCCCTTTGGCTCTCACATTATTTCTACCTCCTCTTCTGCAGAGCCTGAGCTCCAAGGGGAGGAGGGATTTGAGAGAGACATTATGTTTAGTGCTGAGTGCTCTCGAAAGGCTCTTTGAATAGGGTCTGTCTGTGGGTTTCTGTATATGGTCTTATCTGCTACAAGTGGAAGCTTCTCTGATGAGGACTGAGCAAGGCACTGCTCTGTGAGTATGGCAGAATCTCATTAGGACTCATTTCATTGCTGCATCCCTTTAGTAGAACAGTATTATTTGGTTCTACCCTAGGTCTCCGGCCTATTTAGTCTCAAGTTCTTGAACACCCAAGGGAAGTCAAGTATGGGTTCCATATTGTGGAAAACCGTGGGTGACAAAGTAAAGTAGCCTTTGTTCTATCTCTGCAGGAACTGTGCAGCTCGAACTCTCAGTCTGTTAGTTGAAGTCTCAGGAAGAAAAAGGGACACTTTGAAAAGTGATTTTTGCCTTTATTGCTAAGTTTTTCAGTTCTCTAAAAAGTTTCTATAAAAGTTCTTATCCAAGAAGTTCTCTCTACAAAGTTCTCTCTGCTCTCTTTCTCTAATCCTGCTCTCGTCTCCTGTCCTAACAATAACAATGCCCTTGGCCCGAATTCCTTACTCCTCATTGCCTTGCTCCCCAGTGCCTTTTCTCCCAATACCTTTTCTCCCAACGTCATGCAGTGTAATCGTTCCTAGTCTTCTGTAACTTTTCTAGGAGAATGGATCACATGGTTGATCCAAGGATTCCTTTTTTTTTCCCATAAAAGTTCACTAGCCGTTCAAATAGAAATTGAAATCACAAATTAAATAAGACATTTACAACAGAGAATGTTTACATGCATATCCATTGAGAATAATAGTCTGGGGACCTGGAAAAATGGCTCAGTGATTGAGAGCACTGGCTGCTTTTCCAGTGGTCCCGAGTTCATTCCCAGCAACTACAAGGTGGCTCATAACTATCTGTAGTGGGATCTGATGCCCTCTTCTGGTGTGTCTGAAGACAACAACAGTGCACTCATATACATAAGATAAATAAAAGTAGCAATCTGGTTAAACATTCATTATCTGTCACTAGCTCAATAGGTTCACTGAAAGTTAAAAACCATACTTTTTGTGACTAAGTTTTTAGTGAAGTTTTATACAGATAAACCCAGTCAATATTTATTTTCTGTCCTTGTACCTATAGTAAAATCCTTAGTTCCATTTTTATGGCCTTTGGTTAATTGTTTCACAACCTCTTGTAATGTATAGATGCCTGTTTGCAATACCAGAAGCAATTAACACTCATGACAGGAAGACTGGCAGAGTTCTCATTGTGGATTTTGTCATCAGAAAGGACTTAATAGCAGTCCTATTATAAAAGAGCTTAATAATTACTAATATAGGCTTAGGAATTCTTATAGAATCACCATTAAGAATTAAGAAATCATCTATTTGCCTATATAGCATCACTAAAAGATGATACATATTCATTGTTCTGCATAGATCTGCTCAAAAGGGTGGGCTAATACCTAGTGATTATATATATATATATATTATATATATATATATATATATATATATATATATAATATATATAACATCTTAATAGCATCTTAATAGCAGGAATCTTTCCTCAGATATAATCTCCTTGGCCTGACCTAGAGAAGCAAATCCATCAATAAATTTACAGTCCGTTGCAGAACCATCTCAGGAAGATCACCTGCTAGTTTTTAGCTTCTCTATGATGGCTGCAGGCAGTCTCTATGTAAGGATGAAGCATTCTTTATGCATATTCCCAAGAGTGCTCTAGCTAGGTCTTAAGGTAGACTGATCTGCACTTCTGTGAAAAACCCACATACTGATTTACACAGTGGCTGTACAAATTTTCACTCCCACCAATAATGGATGAGTGTTTCCTTTACTCACATCTTTGCCAGCATGAGCTGTTATTTTGTTCTGTTGATCATAGCCATTCTGATGGGTGTAAGACGAAATCTCAAAGTAGTTTTAATTTGCATTTCCCTGATGACTAAGAACGGTAAATATTTTAAAGTGGTTCTCCATCATTTGAGTTTCCTCTTTTGATAATTCTGTTTAAATCTGTACCCTCTTTTAAAATTTGGTTTATTTGTTTTCTTGATATTCAGTTTAAATGTTTTTTTAAGTACATATTTTAGGTATTAACCCTATCAGATGTGTTGTTGGTAAAAGTATTTTTCACTCTGTTGGCTGCCACTTTGTCTGAATAAGGGTGCCCTTTAGGTGCAGAAGCCTTTTAGTTTGATGAGGTGTCGCTTATTAATTGTTGAAGTTAGTGCTTACCTGGGCATCAAGCAGAAAGGCTCTGAAATGTTTAACGGTGGACAATTAATATATCAGCAGAGAGAGCAGAGAAGACCGTTCATCACATCTGCTTCCCACAACTGTGTGCCTGGTAGACGTTTCTCTGCTCTTCACTTGTTCAGTGCAGGCTCCTGATTGGCTATTGGTAGAGCCCTCCTTTGTATTGTTTTTAAGATTCTCTTGGGGAGAGTTTCATATACAGCCATAGCTACTGTCTCCCCAGAGGTTGTCTGGATTCTTATTAGGGCTTATTGCCTAAGAATTTCCCTGAAGTGGGTATTTCCTCAGACCTGCTGATGTCTTTGTGTAAACAGTTCCCAAAGAGCTCCTGAAACAGCTGCCAAACATCCTGAATCCAGATGCAGATACTCTTCAGGGAAAAGAGAAGCAGATTTGAGGCTGCCAATATCCTGCTCGTTCCCCTAGTCTTTCTATTTAGGCCTTTATGCAAAAGCCATTTGGCCTTTCATAAAAACAAGCTATTGGGAAAGTACGATATTGCAAGTAACCTGGGGTGAGGGTTGTATCAATCAAGGCATTCTATAGGACAAGGACTTAGAGGTTTATAAATATTAGAATAGTGGCTTTACTAGAATGGCATTTAATCGGCACAGGTTGGGTAGGCCAACACTGGCTGGTGGCACTCTCGGAAGATGAGCAACTGGTTGTTGTTTAGTCTCAATTTGGAGCTGAAGCCCAGAAAGATTCCTAGAGTTACTCGCTAGCTTTCAGTCCACAGCAGTAGGCTGGCGATGTAAAATCTGATGTCAGTGAAATATGTCCATAGCAGCAAGGCTGGAGATTTGCTTTCTAGAAAGAAGTGAAGTCAAGCAAGTGAACAGTACTTTTTTCTCAGATCTCGATATATCCCATCAGCATGCTGGGAAGTGCTGCTCTTCTCTCTGGGGTCTTTACTCTCAGCTCAAATATTGTCTAGTCTGACCATGTACGGCCTTTTTTCCTTGGCACTGTTCCTTAAATAAGTTAGTCCGGCAATTATTTGTGTAGTATTTACATTGCACTAAGTATTTTAAGTAGTCTAGAGATCTACAGGAGAACATGTATTGCTATATTCAAACACATAGCCATTCTATAAAATGGACCTGGTCATCAACTAATTTTTTATTCTTGGGAGGTCCTGAAAGCAATTCCCCACTGATGTAGAGGGATGAACATGCATGACAATCTTTGTTAATCTTACCTTGGAACAATGACTGATCTGTGAAACATATTTATTCAGCAAATATTATATACCAGTCTCTGTGTCGAGCGTTGTAAATATAGCAAGTGAACGAATGTTACCATGGGGGTTATATTTTCACAAGGAGAGGAGAAGAGAAAACAAATATTTTTTAAAAAGAGAAAGGAGGGAGTGTTGAAATGCAGCATGTATAGAATGAAATATTACTTAACCCTTTTCAAAGAGGAGACTGTAATTTGTAATTCATTTAGGATCAATTTGGATGATTCTAAATAATGCTATGCTAAACGAAGTAAGAAAGACTCAGGAAATAAATGTATATTGCTGCTCTCGTTTATATATGGAATCAAAAGGTTAATTTGAAATCAGAGAGAACTGTGGTCCTATGAAGGGAGAGGGTAGGGTGGAGAGGAGATGTTGGACGTCCCTGTTGTGAGTGAGTCCTAGATGCTTACTGCACGGCCTGGTGACTATTGGTTATAGCAATTGCCAGGATTTGAATATGGTTTCTAACAAAATGTCTCCACTGTGAGATATAAAGACAGTGGGAAGAGCCTGACTAAGTTTTTAGAGATGGGGCCTTTGGGATCCATTTAGGATAAGAATAGGACTCCAATAATTAAATATTGATAACCTGAGGGAGAGAGATGAAAAAGCAAATGCACCCACGTGCGCGTACACACACGCAAGCGCGCGCGCAAGCACACACACACACACACACACACACACACAAGAGTTTCTTTTTATGCACAGCTCTAAATCATCTTGGGATTTTGAAAGTAAGACTACAATCCCTAGATGAGGCCCTTCAACACTGAACTGGAACCATTAAGCAAAATAAATTGACTTTTCTTCATATACTTCATATGTCATATTTTCAGTTTTAAAATCAAACAAGAATATCAGTACAATGTAATTCTTGAAATTAACTAAGTTTGTGTTGTCTTTACAAGTGAGCACACACAAAAATCTTAGCTGAACTAATATGTTAACTACCTCAATTATTATATTAATACCAGCATAGACCCATGTCTAAGTTACTTTTCATTGCTGTGATAAAATACCCTGACAAAAGCAACTTTAAAAAGTTGTAGCTTACTGCAGCTGGTAGCTCTGAGGCATGGCGTAGTAGCTGGAAAGGAAGGAATGGTTGTGGACCAGGAGGCTGACTCCTTGCTTTTGCATCCAGGAAGCAGCAGGAAGAAGAAGACAGGTGGGGCTACAAAGCCCTAAGCCCTGCTCCAGTGACTGATTTTCTCCAACAAGGCTTCTACCTCCTAAATGTCTCACAACTTTCCCAAATAGCGCCACCATCTGTGTGGGAGGACTAAGTGTTTCAACACATGAGCCTGTGGGGGAACATGTCACATTTAAACCGGAGAACACAATGTCACATGTCATTGGGAGCTAAGAAAATAGTTCAGTGGTGGCAGGTTTGAGATCTGTTGTCCAATCACTAGTGCCACTAAAAGTCAAATGAAGCAAACCCCTCAGAAGTTGTGTGCTTGCACGGTGAATAACTTGGGTTATCAATATTCCTCAGTAAAACTAGGATAATAAAATGAATATTTTATGTGTTTTCACAGGCTAAATAAGGAAATATCACTTTTACTAAAGTTATGTTTCTAAACTGCAGCAAAAGCAAATCCAGTTACCTTCCTGAAAATTGCCCCTGAAGAAATAGAGATGTACAAAAAGTTACATAAGATACAAGTTACAGGTATTAATAAAAGTTCAAAACTACTAAGATATAAGAATTAAATTGGGCTGGGAAAATGGCTTAGTAGGTAGAATTTCTGCTGTGAAAACTTATGAACCCAGGTTGTATCCATGGTACCTAAATAAAAGCAGGATATGAGTGCTCGTGCCCTGGCACTGGGCAAAAAGTAGCAGGAAGACCCTGGCAGCTTGTCTGGCTGAATCACCAAACTGCAGGTTTGTTCAGTGAGAGACCCTGCCTTAAAAATAAGGTGAAGTGTCGTGAAGAAAGATTCCAGATGCTGAGCTCTTCCCCTGTATGTGCGAGCATGGGTACACACATCTCCCCTTTCCTATAAGTGTACAAAATGGGTGTATTGCATGTGTGTAAACAGAATAAAGAAAAAAATTTAAAGGACTTCCAGAATTGTTGTTCGTAGAAATTGTGCTCTGAGAGTTTGACATAATAAAAAAATTTTTTATTATAATGAAAGAACCAAAATGAAAAAAACAACCAACAAACTGAAGGTGTCCAACGTACATACCATGATCCCTCTTTGTAAAATCTGGAACCAGGTTGTAGTGGAACATGGTTGGCATAAACAGCATACAGTCTAGCTTTAGGCAGAAATAATTTAAGCTAATAAATAAATTATTAGCAGGTTATACTCAATTTTTCTTGTGCTTTTCTTATGAATTTTGATTTAAATGGTGAATGTGTCTGCAAGTTTCTTTTCTTAGCAATGTTAATCATAAAAAAGACCTTGGGAGCTGGCCCTGACAGGGAGACAAAGCTGGAAGGTAACCTGAGGGTGTAGCTGAGGAACCCCAAGCCGCTGCACCAGAGGTTAAGACGTGAGAAAATTACAGTAAGGTCAGATTTACTTGAATTTGAGTCCTAAAACCTCCCCACAGAAAATGTGAGATACAGTTGTCAAGTTAAGAAGGTTTTTGCATTGGGGCTGGAGAGATGGCTCAGCGGTTAAGAGCACTGACTGCTTTTCCAGAGGTCCTGGGTTCAATTCCTAGCAACCACATGGTGACTCACAACCATCTGTAGTGGAATCGATGTCCTCTTCTGGTGTGTCTGAAGAGAGTAACAGTGTGCTCACATACATAAAATAAATAAATAAATAAATAAATAAATAAATAAAATAAATAATAAAATCTTTAAAAAGAAAAGAATACGTTTGGCTTCTTGTTTGTCAGTTTTTAATCCGTTCTTCAGTAGCCTACCGATGTTCTAAATTGCTTTTATGTTTAACATCCTGAAATATGTGCTGTTACACTTCAAAAAATATGACTGCCTAATAGACTGCTTAATTATTTTGGACTGTAGGATTTGTCTTGTGGACTTCGTTTGTGCAATGACTGCCTATCTCCCTATTCTTCAAACAACGTGCACTGATACTCACTGAAAGGAACACATACATTCAGTTACTACGGGGAGACTGTGGTAGGCACTTCTGTATACAAGCCTTGGACTGTAACAATGTTTCTCCGTTCTCAGTCTTTTGGGAAGTCACTGCCAGTGTAATACTAGTGAGCACTGTCAGCAGCTGAGCAGTGGGGGCTCTGGATAGATTTAGAGCAGTGTAGGAGGTACCTGAAAAGGGATTTCAAGAGCGCTGGTTAATTAAAGGAGTAAGAGAGTGTGTGATGCAGGTGGGGAACCTAGAATATTCTTATTTCCAGGCAAACGAGCTCATGGAAGAGCAGAGGAAACAAACCGAAGCAAAGTAAACCCGCTGTAGTACACAGGGAAATGGGTTATGAAATCTGCCATACCAATGTGTGGGAGCGATTGGAGAGGCCTGGAAAGCTTAGTCTTTTCATTAATGATTCATTTTTAAAAATGAGCACTAAAGGACACTGCAACTTTATTGATGCTAAATGAACCACCCTGTATACCAAAAGTTGACAGAAAATAAATATCAATATGTTGTTTGCTTTAAAGACCAAAAGAGTTAGGAAAAATTGTGGAGGACCACTCAAGACTAGATACAGATTTAAACAAGGAAAAATCACAGCAAAAATCCTCACTGAGATCAACCATCTTAATTTTTCAAGGACTTGCCAGAATTTCAGCAAGCAAGTCCAGTTCCAAAGAAGGCAAGTTATTAAAACAGGTTTTTTTAAAAATAACTACCTTAAGAAAAAAAATCGTCCACAGGGAAAGACTAGTTGGAATATCGTGTGTCTCTACTAGTGAGGCAATGGTGTTTTACACACACACACATACACACACACACTCACTCACTCACACACACATTCACACACATACACACACACACACACACACACACACACACACACGCCATGTCATCATGTAATTGAAAATGAGAAGGATTCTCATAGCATGTTCAGTTCCACTGTATTTTTCTTATTCATGCTAACAGTGTTGGTAGAGTATCATTTTTTTTTCTTTTCAATAATTTCAAATGTGGTCATGTGAAAACCAATTAAACATTTATTCATCATAACCCCTCAAATTAAAAATGATCTGCTAGCCCATTCAAGAATTCTTTGCAGAGAGCCATGCCCTCATTAACTTTCTTATGCTATAAATACAAAAGAATAAAGTTTCCCTTTTGCGTGTGCGTTGACATAGGATATTATTTTTATAAGACCCAAATTTCTTTTAAATCACAGATATCTCCTTTATTGTCATTTGGAGACCATTTTCAAAGTAAAAATTCTGTGAAAACAGAAGATGATATCATCCAAAACAGTAGAGTGGTGAGCGGTAAAGTCATGAGTAGAAGTCACAAGTAGCCTATGTTCTCACTGCCTCTGAGAGCACCTGGGTGGCACAGGTCACGGTGGTGATGCTCACCCAGGCCAATGGATGGTTCCAAACTCATGGTCACACAGACAGACCCAGCTGGTAAGAAAACGAAGGGGAAAATATGAACAAGTAAAGGAGCCATAGGGAGAAGGGGAAGGTAATTGGGGTGGAAAGAATAATATGGAAGGTGGTGAGCATAGTCAGAATGCATTCAGCGGTATTCAAATTGTCAAAAAAGATGAATTAAAAACTATAAAAAGAAGCATGTGCTTGATAGGTGCTTATGAAGCTAATGAGGAAATTCCTAAGATACACGAGTCAAGTTCTTCATGACTGTCTCAGGGATGAGTGACCGTAAGTGGAAAGCTCATGACGACATTGTCCGTAGGGGATACACACACGAGTCTCCAAATTTATGTGCTTTGAGTTTAAAGCAATTTCAAAGGAGGCTTGGATTGAAAAGAGGCAGTGCCAAGGAAGGGAAGAACTTCATATGGACGTCAAGTATTTCAGGTTTTGTTTGTGATCCCTGGGAAACAATATCCTTTGCCTCAGGACATTTCCTTGAGGACAGGTGAATCACCCATCACTGGAAACCTTTGCTCGCTTACTAGCAAATCTAGGGGACCTCAGTCTGAGGAGAGGCAAGTCAGCCACCAGGTCAGCTGGCGTTGTCTTTGTTATTGTTTAAATGGAGAAAGCCCATCTTTCTGCTCTGATGGACTTACTAAACAATTTGGAAACTGTCCCTTGAGGGAGACAGAGAGGCTGCCTCAGTTAAAAGCTTAAATATGGTCCTGGGGAAAATGATACTTTACTTCAGGAAACCAAAGTAGATCTTATAAAAAGTAAACATTCGGGGGTTGGGGATTTAGCTCAGTGATAGAGCGCTTGCCTAGCAAGCGCAAGGCCCTGGGTTCAGTCCCCAGCTCTGGAAAAAAAAAGAAAAAAGAAAAAAAAAGATTTAAAAAGTAAACATTCATAAAGAAATGGCCCTCCTTACTAGATGCGAGGTCATACTTCCTCTTAGAACACAAATTTACCCACCTGTGGAAATTCTGCTGAATCCTGAGTTTCTTTATCGAGTATCTTTAGAGCACCAGGAGGCAGTCAGATGCTACAGTCATTGTAAACAACCGTTGCTGCTACCTTAGCTACCTGGCTTTGGTTCTGGCAACCTTCTTTGATCAACATCTTCACATGTCTTGACTACTTTCCCCAAGGTAGGCAGAGCCACTTCCCCTAAATGCCTGTCCCACAGTGCAAGGCATTAAGAAGGTTTTAGAATGGACTCACAGCCCAAAGAATGGTAACTGTGGTTCAAATTTGGTCCCTCTGAGTAGATCATCGAGTTTCAAGTCCTCTTTCAGTGAAGATGCCTAACCTTTCTCAGGGCAGTGCCCTTAGGCACGTCTCTTAGAGTTGGGCTACGTGCCCTCAGGCTTCCCAGGCTTTTACACTTTTCCCATTCTCCCTGTTTCAGGCATGACTAGGTACAGTTACTTGCTAGAGGAAGAGAACACAGTAATACTGTTCTCCCGCAGGACTCTAAGTGAGCACTGCAGCTGAACAATGTACCCTTTTCTAATTCAGCTTGTTCAGTCTTTGATGACACGAAACATGGGACAAGCAGCCAATAGATAGGTAGTTTCAGTCCAGATGTAGTCCATTGTTTTCTTCTTTCTTGAGTGTGGGCTGAAGAGAGGAGCAGGATTCCACCCAAGCCTCTGTCTGAAGTTCGGTTGTTTACCCTGCCTCTGCAACTCTAGGATAGGGTCACTGACCTGGGGATGTATTGCTTTGCCACATGTATTGATCTAAAGGAATGAGATGCGACAAATCCATGGAATAGAGAGGTCTGCAGATGTGACTTAAGCAGTGGAATTCTAGCCTTCCTAAGAGTTCTGTGAAGTTCGTGTTTCTAAACAGAACTTGGCTTCCGATGGAGCAGCTAGCATCTGGGTCTACATTTAGGTCTTCCCCCGAGCTTCATGTGGGGATTGCATAAGCAGGACCCACTCAAGTGGCTTTCCACAGAACGAAAGGCACACTTTAAAGGGAACCCAAGCTTCCACTCTTGAAAAGACAGACTCTGCATGTCGCTTTTTCAGTTTGAAAACAAGAGAGTCTAAAAAAAGAGATATGGAAAAAAAATTAACCCTCAAAGGCATCAAGTACAAAAAGTTCAATGGGCATAAAAGAGGCTTTAGTTTAACAACCACTAGGCATTTCTAAAATAATGAGTATATATTTAAAATATGGGAACCGTATGATGTAAGTGTAAGGATGTGATATAAGGATCCTGCCTCTGATCAGGCCACAGTCTCTGCTGTTACCTTTCTTACAGATATCAACAGAGTTTGTCTGGGAGTTCTAACAAACTCCCAGACACCATGAGTCCTCAACTGGGAAATGGGTTAGTGTGAAAGAGGACATTAATCATATATGCTGTTCCCCATCTCCTTCCCTGACGCCTGTCTGGGGATCAGGTGGAGATCTGGCCATGCTGTCTGTACCTGGTGTTGATCCTGAACTCTTCTAGAAGCTCCCGCTGTGCTGTGAACAGCCCCAGTTGTCTGCTCAAGTCCTTAACAACTCTTCTTATGACTCCTTCCTCCCCAATAGATACCCTCCCCAATTGCATAGCAAAGACAAACTGAGTATGCTTGTAGCTAAACTGTAACTGGAAATATTGATGTCATAAAGCGCATAGACTACAGACAGTCCTACACAGGATTTGGAACTGAATACAGGATAATATTTAAAATTTGTGAAATAAAATTAGATTAGCAGTAAATTATATTTTGGACAGCTAAAAATTTGTGAAGAACATTTAGCTGGTTCTTACCACATGTCATCATGAAAACAGATTATAATTGATTCAAACGATCATACTTCAAGACTTAAGTTATAAAAATACTAGAAGAAAATGCTAGTTGTGGACCAAAGTTTGATGCACTAGGCATTTGAGGCCTGATAGAAAACACAAAAGTTATAAAATACAAGACAGTTTATTTGGGTTCTATCTAAAACATACAAAAGCTCTAGTTTTATAATACCATAAGCAAAGGAAAAGAATCCTAGAGGACAAAGGTGAAAAAAATGAGTGAATATAACACATATAACTTCATGTATGTATTCCAGCAAACTGAGAACAGCAAACAAACAAACAAATAAACAAATAAACAATAGCAAAAACACAAGCGAAGGATCCAAATGGGTCATTTACAATAAAATTTGCATGTCTGTGTTTGTGTATAGCAGGACGCTGTAAGTTTTATTTCACACTTGTATTGTAAGGTAGATTCCTGATTTTATTTGCAATTAATGAAATTAAAACACAAAACTGAAATTTTCTTTTGCATATCGGTGAATACTAGGTATTAGAAAGAATGTGAGAAAAAACTTTTCCTTCTACACATTCTTGTCGAGGGGCAACTGACATTATCTACCCAAAGGAACGGGGTAAATGAATGGGTAGCAGGACTTCACATCTAAGTTATAATCACCTAGCTGCTCAAAGACGAAGGTACAAATAACTGTACTGTGGCAAGTAGCAGCCAGCAACTGAATCACCTAATGGTCACTTAGGGAGGACTCATTAAATTACAGCCTGACCAAACACAATTTAGTCTCTGAAAAGAGACGAATTAGATCTGGATGTACTGCTTTGGAAAAATGTTCAAATACGCAGAGCATGAAATGCAAATGTTAGAGTAGTATGTTTCATGCGATTCCTATCTTAATTAAAAAGAACCTCATGTATAAAGGTATTTGCATATCTCTTAATCATGTTCTCGGGTGAGATAAAAAGCACTCATAAGTGTGATTACTTGTGACAACAGAGGGAGGGATATTTTCTTTTATGATATAGCACCCCATAGAGCTGGAGATTTTTCTCCTACTACCTAGTAACTTACAAAGGTGGTTATTTTACCCCAGGGTTTAGTTTAGCTAAGGAGGCTCAAGATGCACACAAGGCCTAGGGGGTTTGTTTACCGATGGCTGAAGCAGCTTGTTGGAACAAATAGCACGTGTGGGTGTGGTCATTTCTCTTTTATGTGACACCTTCCCTCTTGACCCCTGCAGGGCAGACCCACCAAGAATCTTCCTCCTGGTAAGAAAGGAGGGAGGGTAACTAGGTCTTACCAACGTAAGATTTTTAACTTCCTTCTTCTAGATTCTGGTCAGCCTCAGTCATCCCCCTTTTCACTTCCGCTTCCACTGTCAGCTGGCTCCCGCCGCCCTGGCTTTCCCCTTACAACGTGATGACGTATTCAGAGTTTCATTTCTCTTTCTTTGAGGGCTCTATGGAGAGTCGCTCGGCCGGTCTTTGTACTCCACAGCACTCTTTTCCTTTGAATCTGAAGATGATACAAGCAAGAAATCAGACATTGTAACAGAAACTCAGAATAAAGCTGTTTATTTTTTCCCCTACTAGACATCTGACATTAAGGTTCTGAAATTCTAAAAACCATCCCACTGTAATTACTGTAAGAGCTCCTGTGCTTTAGAAAGCATTCAGGTAGTTTAAAGGTAACAGCTTGAGAATTCCTCTGGGGATGGAGGAAAACTGAAGCTCTGACACAGATCGCATCTGTTATGACAACAGCAAGGGACGCCTGACTGAAACGACTCTGCAGTTTGACAACTCTTGGATGTTTCTGGCCTTTTTGTGTTTCTTCCCCACCTTTGGGAAGCCAGGCATGGGGTTTTATATCTGCCTGAGGAGGTAGCTGTTGAATATTCTCTCAGCTTTATCCCAGTGTCTCCTACCCTGAAGGAAGCATTTAGGCTCCAGTTAACGGACTGTAAATGACAGTATTCTTGTGACAGGCTGGGAGGTTAAGGATCTGGAAAGTTTCATTATTGACAAGTCACTAGCCTGTAGGAAAAGCCAATGAAAGCACAGTGTGACTTTGCTCCTGGCAAAAGAGGCTCTATGAGCTCCAGTAGGTATGGAGGGCAGCTGGCTGCTTCTCCCAGGCACACTCCCACGCCCAGGGTGAGCCCTCCAGAGTCCCTCTGCACAGTGAACTTGTACTTGAGGTGTGTGGCACCCCCAGGAGATAGAAAAATGCTGGTCTCTTTCGGTCTCTGTCTTTGCCTCTCTCTGTCTCTCTCTGTTTCTGTCTTTGTCTCTGTGTCTCTGTCTCCGTCTCTCTGTCTGTCTCTTTGTCTGTCTCTGTCTCTCTGTGTCTCTGTCTCTGTCTCTGTCTCTGTCTCTGTCTCTGTCTCTCTCTCTGTCTCTCTCTCTCTCTCCTTCCCTCCCTCCCTCTCCACCCTGCCTCCAGTGTACAAGAAAAATTGAGACCAATCCTCTTATGTCAAATTATTTGGAACATCAGGGGAACCTGCATGGTTCAGGTGTTAGATTTAGAAAGATCAGATCTCAAAGTGATTCTGTGATATACCCATTCATATGTGCCTCTCTCTCTCTCTCTCTCTCTCTCTCTCTCTCTCTCTCTCTCTGTCTCTGTCTCTCTCTCTGTCTCTCTCTCTCTCTCTCTCTCTCTCTCTCTCTCTCTGTCTCTCTCTCTCTCTCTGTCTCTGTCTCTGTCTCTGTCTCTCTCTCTCTCTCTCTGTCTCTGTGTGTGTGTGTGTGTGTGTGTGTGTGTGTGTGTGTGTTATAGAATTCTGAGAAAGATGTTTGGGCATCCTGTGAATAAATTCACGTAAACGAATTTTTCTCTGTTCATTTCAGAGAAGCACACATATTGTGCATACTTAATAAGGGTATAAGCTAATTCTTCAGAAAGTCGTTTATAGCCATTTTTGAAATCAAAGCATTTTTCCAAACCATTTTTTTCTGCAGTGTTATTGGTGACAATAAATTATTAGAACAGAATGACTCATAACATCTGGCTCCTCAGTGAGACCCAAACTCCTCTCCTTCGTGGGAAGTTTTCCAGGAAGAAGCATCCATGTGGAACACAGAGAGGAAGTCGGCAAAGCAACAGTATTTAAAAGTGGGTGGATCTTCAAGTCTCAGGCACAAAATTCCGGGGAATCTGATGGACTATACGAGCATAATTTCTATTTTCTTTCTGGTAGATATGTGTAATCCATCACGTCTGCCAGGGGAGAGGAATGGAAAGACAGTGACAGAGAGGGATAGTGTAAAAAAGAATGAAATTGTTTCTAGTCTAAGATGACCCAGGAAGCAACTGGAGATATGAGCTCAAGCTTGGCACTCGACGGAGAGGAGAGCAGAGTTGCCCAGAAACTGAACCGTGTGCCAATTCACCACTTCAGCTGCATGGCTGAGAGCAGGAAGAGGGAAGCCATTTTCAATTGCTCTGTGCTCTGACCTTCCGCAGCGGTAGAAATGACCTCGGTAGTATCCTGCAGTCTGACAATCAAATGAATCCCAGCAGTCATTTCTGTTCCTATATGTTTGCAACCGGAAGAGAAAAAAAGTGAAGGAAACCGCTCCTGTTCTGCGTGTGCGTGCGTGTGTACTGGTGTGTTCGTTCTGAGATGCTCAGGAAGCTGGAGGGTTCCTGGGGACCTGAGAACTCATCTCACTCTGTGTATTTCAGAGATAATGAACTTTATTTAAATAACGCGTACTGTGCCGGGTGGGTCAGGATTAGAGCCAGGGGCTTTGGCCTTGACCACTTGCACGTCGGAGAGCCATAAAGATATCTGTACTTCTCAATTCTGTTAGGAAAATCCAGACTGTTCAGGTTGACTGCCCAATCTGAAACATGTTTTAGGGATTCCTCATAGAAATCCCGGAGTTTAATAATCATGGAATTGCTTGTGTGGTCCAATGTGAGTTTGTGCATTTATAAGGACTTTAAACTATAGCCCCGAATGCTGAAGAAAAGTACTATTATTAAATTAGCCATGCCAGTGAATATTTTTTTCTTTTAAGTTTGGTCTTTCTGTCTGTGCCCACTGAAGGATGTAAGAATTGGGCCGACTGTTTTAAATATGACGGTTTAAAGGCATACAACTCCCTTTTCACAAACTGCTGTCCTCATTTTAGCAAATCCACGGAGGTGGATAAGGTGGGGCTGTTCTGAAGTAAAGACTGCTCTGTTCTGCAGAATAATTTCATAAAAATAGGCCGAGTGCAGCTCAATTATTTCTACTCTTGTCTGAAAATTAAGTGAAGGGTTTGAAGCACTGGTGGCTCTGGCATTGATGGAATTCTATTTTCATTTCTGATTGCCAAATCTATTTATGAGAGTAAGACATATTTGGAGGAAGAACCACCAATTGAGAACGTTGGTGAATGAGTGAAGAGAACATACTCTTATATAACTGGTCATTATGAAATGACACCATAACGAGAATCATTGGAAGTCACGGAATCATTAGATTTGGGAGCCCCACAGTTGGAGACTTTAGTTTGATCAGTTAGTCTCTGGGGGAACAGACTTCAATTGCCTTCTTGTTTGACCTAGGATTTGGGGGTGCATCTTCAATTTATTAGTAGAACCAGGGAGATTTTAATGGCCCTCCTGTATGTGAGTGAATCTATATAGTATATTAATTGACTTTTGGAAGACAACTGCTCCCGTACTGTGTGTGTGTGTGTGTGTGTGTGTGTGTGTGTCTGTGTGTGTGTTGAGATGGACAGGAGGCTAGAGTGCTTTCCCTTCCATTTCTGTTTGAAGCTTCTGGGGACCTGAGAACTCGTCTTTTCTAACTGTGTATTTTGGAGATATCAAAAATGAAGACTTTAGAAATAATCACATATAGAATGAGTCTTAGACTGAGTGTAGAGCTTGACACTTTCCCTTCATTTATTAGACATTTCCTAAATTACAGCTGCTAAGTTAACGTTTTTGGTATATTTTAAGAATTTATTCTTATAATAACTTTAATATACTTCATTTTGACTTTAAATTTAAAAAGGCTGAAGTAAAAGATTCTTAAAGTGCATTTGCCCAGAAAACCAAAACACAATAAAACTCAAAACAAACAACAACCCTGTATTATAGTCAGACCGTGGTGCCACACTTCTTTAATCCCACACTCAGAAGGCAGAGGCGGGTAGATTTCTATAAATTACAAAGCCAGTTCCAGGGCAGCCAGGGCTGTTACAAAACCATTTCAAAAAAAAAAAAAAAAAAACAAAAAAACCAACAAGCAAACAAAAAACCATAATGCATCACTGAACATAAAGTTTATGGTGGATTCCAGATTTCAATGGGTTTAAAAGTCCCAATACTACAACAGGACTTTGGACAATGGTTTTGGAATATGGTTTTGGGTGGGTGAAGAATTTTGTCTTGAACCTGGTGTTAAGTACTAGTATTGTAGTCAATGAATTCTGGAGCACTAAAGATAGCCTGAGAGGTAAGCAATCTCAACATTTTCCTTGTCTGTTATATTTTGGACTGTGGATCTTGAGATACAAATTTTAGAATAAAATTGGTTGAGGTGGTCTCATCGGCTTCTCTCACCAGTGATTCGACCAGATTTACAGAAGCCATGTTTCCTCTGAGCTATTCTGTCAACAAGGTGTCTTCAGTGCCTACTATCTATCTGCTGGAAATACTTACCTGCATTTGCAACACAATACCAAGTAATATAAATGAGACTGGGAGATCTCCTTATATTTTGATTAATGGTAAAATTCTGACAGCTCCAAAAGCATCCTGGATGTTTGAAGAGAAAGGAGTTTGAAACCCCACAGTAGATATTTCTAAAGACTCAATTGACTTTGTAGCTCACTCTCAAATCTTATCCATTTCTCGAGTCCTAGTTTATGTCAGGAATAATGAAAAGGGATTGGAATGGACATGTTATTATCAACGGATTCATACTGGTTGGATGTAGGGGGATAAAATAAACTCATATATCAGATGCACTGCTCGCCTTGTGTCGCTTGTGATTTGCATTGGTGCATTTAGTGTTTACTGGGTTCTTACAGTAGCATAGTTATAAGTGCAAACGGGAGACACTAACAACTGCCTATTCTGTCACAAGAACTTAGATAAAGGCGTTTGTAAGCTCTGTGTTATACAAGTATGATCATTGTGTAGTGGTTGGTTTTTAACTTGTTAAATCTGTACGAGAAACCAATGGCTCCTTCTCCAAATCACAAGCAGAGACTCTCTTTCCCATGAGCCCCCTGAGGTAAAGAACTGGCCAGCAGCTTCATCTCTGAGGCCAGAGAAAATGACAAGCAGCAAAAATCCTCTCCAAGATACAGCTGTTCTTCAGGGCTTTAGCTCAGATATCCTGGAACTGAAGTACCTGGGCTGAAATGTTGCGTTTCACCTTAACTGTCAGTACTTTCTTGAGAACTCACTTAACTTCTCCATGTTTAATTTTCTCATCTAAATATATAGATGGTAAAATTGGGTCTACCTCATGAATCCTGTATGAAGAGACTGAGTTAAAGTATGTTAGACATTAGAAAGGTGCCTATTACACAGCGCATGTTCAGTCCCAGCTGCTAGTGTTGCTCACAGATTTCTTGTGTTTGATCACCCTGACTTCTGGCTTTAATATGTCTCCTCAAATGACTATGGGTCTTTACCATGAATTACGCACTTGTGGTTATTCTATGACCTGCCTTTTCCTCTCTAAATCACCAAAACATTTGAGATGCTTCTGAATGGAAGATAAAGAAGGTGTAAAACAAAAACTGTATTTTGTTCTCTATCTCCAGCACTAAATGCATCATTGCTTTACCCAAGCGAGAGCTTAGAATTCTTAATTAATGTTTATTACTATTATTAATTATCATTATCGATATATTATTAATTTTTATCTTTGGGAGCAAGTGAGGAACTGAGGTACATACCAAGGAGCCATACATTTTCTTTCTTGCATGTGGCAGACGCCGAGGCCATTTGTTACCTTGAGTTTGTCTTGGATTTAAGCACGACATTTTTGTTTAGATTATCTAGGGCTCTACAATTCATTTGGATAGAAAAAATTGGCTCAGAATTCACAAGACTTTGGCACCTCATCGGGGTAGCAGTGTATAACTGTATTTAAAAGTCACTGCTTTTTCTGAATTGTGCAAGCAAATATTTTTGCTATTCACAGGGTAGCAAAAATCAAATGTTATAGCAAGGAACTTCTTAGATATGGGGAGGGACAAGTGGTAGGATAACTTAGCCACCTGGAGCCTTTGCTAGTCAGCTGTCTGTTGTGACGTCATCCTTGGCACACAGCAGCCTGAAGGTATAAAGCCTTATTTTGGCTCGTAGATTAAGAGATGTTTGTCCAAGTTTGTCACTTGGTTGCATTACTTTAGGTCAGTGGTGAGGAAGAACATGATGGGAGGTGGTCATAGCACAGATAGGGTAGTTTCTCGATCATAAAAGCCAGAGAAGAGAAAGAGGAGAGGCAGGGAGTGCCAATATTGCATGCCTTTTTAACCACTATCTCCCGAAGGCTCCCCTCTTTACGAAAGTTCCACTGTTTCCCATCAACACCACAGTACAACACATGGCCTCTGGGGTATACTTCACAAGTAAGCTGCAACAGTTCCTTAGTAACTTTTTCAGTTGGGAGTTCGTGATCTTTTGAATGACTGTTTTTGGGAAACTCCACTATTTCAAGACATCTCAGACTTTCTTTTTACGATGTAGCAGGAGGGGGATAGGGCCACCATGCATCACCATCTATTTAGCCACATGTCAATTTTCCAATTTTGGTGAGAACAGTTTCTGAGAACAGTTCTAATTTAACTTTGCCAGTAAATAGCTAGGAACAGGAGCTTCTCTTGACATAAGTGGCTGCTTCTCTTCATTTGAGAACATAAGCATTTTACCCAGCCAAGTTTCTATTAGGTGATAGGGCATACTATTCTTGATTTATGAACATTGCTCTTAGGATTATCTATATAAACATATTCACTGTGCGACTTTGTCTCTCTGTGCCTTAGCTTCCCTATGTACAAAATGAAATTAATGGTAACATTGAGTGTAAGAGCCTTCTATAAGACTTCACAGGTATGTAAAATGTGTAGAATAGAACTTTTTCACAGTAAAAAGAATCTAGAACAATCTTTTAATGGATGTTGTAGTATACATTTATGTTTAGCAAATACTGTATTCAAGTGAGTAAATAGATTATTAGTCTGGAGTAATTGATCATTAAGAAATATAGAATTGTATTTTTTCTGATTTCCCATAATTCTTTGTGTCCAGTGGAGACACTCAAGCATAACAGTTGTGGATATTAAGGAAGGGAGAAGTCTGGGTAGGGTTGATCTTATGCTTTGAAAGGGATTATGGTAAATCTCTCTCACACACAAGGGTGATTCTAATGGAAAGATTTGTTTTGTTTGTTGGTATCTATTTTACCCACAAGACTTTAGAGTGGCATCAGAAAATATCTCCAGGCTGATATATAAGTATAGTTTGATACCTTTGATGTAGACCCCAAGTCTGGAAATCGCTAACAGAGGAAGGATTGATGAAAAGCTTGCCTCTGTATATAACAGCATTCTCCTGTTGTTTGTGGAGAAACACGGAGGATGCACTGTTCTGTCACATCTCTCTTCCAAAGAATGCTTAGCTGATTAAAGCAACAAAACGGCCAAGGAAAGAGCAAATATGCGTTCAGAGTAAGAAAATGATGAGCTATATTTTGTTTGATGAAAATGGAAGACTCTACTCTCCTTACGTTTAGAATTTATACAAAATCATCAAGCATCCATACTTTCTCTATGTTTCAGCAACTTTAAGGTTTTTGCTTCTTATGAAGAACAACATCATGTAAAGACAGAAATATTTGTTTTCCCCTAGGAAACTGATGGAAAAGAAATGAGACACGGGATGGACGGGCTGGCAGGTATTCATGGTTTCAGTAGTCTCTGATCCCACCTCTACCTGGTATTCTGGTGGTCTTTGGATTAGTTTCTATGCTACATATATCCCATAAGTCTTCTCATCTGTCTTCTGAAAACTCCCCAGCGATTGTCCCCATGGCCAACTAAGAAATACCAGAAAGCGTATTTGTAGCTTGTTACTCTAAGAAGGGTTCAGAACTGTCACTGCCTAGAGTACCTTTCGGCCCAGGGTGATGCAGTAGACAAGTTGAGGGGCTGACGGTGATTTTTTTGAGTTGAGGAGAGACGATCAATTACCTATCAATGATTAATAAAAGCAAGGGAGTTATAGTGTAGGTTTTTGCTATCAATGCAGAATTAAACTTGAGAAGATTAAATGAAATAGAGGGAAATGAGGACATCCTGCCAGTATTAAGGAGTATAATTATATTTATACACTGTGGAATGCTTGCCCCTGAGCCCCGGGGGATCATACATCCATGCCTGCTGTCTCAACTAGACTTCCTCCTGTGAGTCGCAGAACCCAGAATCTGACTATGGTTACTTTTTCTCCTAAGGGTAATAGAGAGATTTCTACATGTTTAAGAAATGAATTAATGTAAAACACAATAGTTAATTTGACAAATCTGGTGGTTTCAGAGATTAATCATCTGAGGTTTAAAAAGTCCCCTAGAAAAGCACAGGAAATAATCATTGGTTTGGTCTATTGCTAAGAAATATTGGTCACCATTTGCATACTTCTCACTGAAAACATTTTTTAAGAGAATTCCCACACACTAATCTCTGTTCGAGTCAGCTTCTTGACAAACCTGACCTGCAAAAGGAAATCTCCATCTCTCTATCTTCTTAGGAAATCTAGTCTACAAAGGGGACTTGGCAGTGCGAGCAGATGGTGCTTGGACTTCCCCTGTCAGTCAGCAGTTCCACATCATTTTGCTGTTGCTGGTATTGTCATCTGAGTTTTGCAACTATTGGGTGTATATTACATTGTTAAGCAAGTAGTTCATTTTGTAGGTCTCTCACAAAATGCGAAAAAGGAAGAATATATCTCAACAAGAGATTGTGGAGATTCAATAAAGTCCTCATCATCCTGAAAAACAGAACACCAAAACAAAAACAAAACCAACCGAGCAAATCAAACGAACGTCCCCTCTGTTCTTGACATTTGCATATTCTAAATGTGGGAGTAGTAATGTAGATAATTCACACTCAGCAAAGACTCTGATCAGGAATAAAGCACATTCTCTTTATCTTCTTGACATCTTCTCTAGGACAAATATTGATGATCACACCACTGTGAATTGCTGCTCCCGTTTACTTCCGAACCAGCAGTCTCTAGTATCTGATGGACTTAGATGAGAGTGGAAGAGAAATGTGGGATGTTGAGAGCTAGGGAGGAAGAAACCTGATGGGCTTAGAAACGTTGATGGCGAGTGTACTAGAAAGCAGCTTTGCTTCAAGGAAAGTCATTACCCAGTGCTTACAGGCACTGCCTCAATTTAGCTGGCTAAACTCTCTGATAGGTGATATTGACCATTAAAGCAACATTTATGCATTACTTGCAGAGAAATGTCATCTCTCTGCTTGACAGTTACTTTATAAACGCAGCGAGCTCCTTATGGGGTTATTCCTTCAGTGCTGGGAGTTACTATATGGCCAGCACACGCAAGATAGTTTAAGATATAGCCGACATGCATTAATGTTGAGTAAATTAAACCAATGAATAACTAAAAGGAATGTTAAAAGCAAATGATGGTGCATTCCTGAAGATCTAAGTCAGTTTCATATTTTCTAAGTTATTGAATTCAGGTAATAATCAAACTCTACCATTTTTTCTTTTAATTTTTAATGATATTTTTCACAAACCTTTGTAAGAATGTGATTTCAATTTTTTTTAAGTTTATACTTTTTTTGCTTTTTGTTTTTATTTTCCTTTTCCTATTTATTTATTGATTGATTCACTTTACATCCTTACCACAGCCCAGTCCCCCTCTCACACAGCCCTTTCCCTCACCCCTCCCTTTCATCTCTGAGATGGGGGAGGTCTCCCCTGGGAACCCCTCATCCTCTGGCACCTCAAGTCACTGCAGGACTAGGCATATCCCCTCCCACTGAGGTCGGACAAGGCAGCCCAGGGGAACAGGAGCCACAGGCAGGCAACAAAGTCAGGGTAGGTCTCCGCTACAGTTGTTGGCAGACCCTCATTAAGACCAAGCTGCAAATCTGCTACCTATGTGTAGGTGGGGGAAGCTAGGTCTAGCCCTGGCGTGCTCTTTGCTTGATGATTCAGTCTCTGGGAGCCCCAAGGGTCCAGGTTAGTTGACTCTGTTGGTCTTCTGATGGAGTCTCTTATACCCTCTGGATTCCTCAACTCTTCCCCCCCAACTCTACCATGAGACTTCCCAAGCTCCATCTAATGTTTGGGTGTGTGTTTCGGTGTCCATTTAGGATAGTTGATGGGTGGAGCCTCTCAGAGGACAGTCATGCTATGCTCCTATCTCTGCTAGCTGTGCCTCAGGAAGACCCCTGATTTCAATTTTCTAAATGCAATTTCTGGATTTAATAAAGATCCTTGTAATTGTGCCAGACCAGTATCTAGAAATGTATAAAGATGATGAGTAAGTTAATGAATAAAATACGCAAAACAATGATGTCAACTATCAGTCTCAGGGATGGAGATCATGCATGTGGTGTCAGCCTTCATTGGTCAACTTGATTGGTTTTATAGAGTCACTATGGAAATACATCTCTTGAGTATGTCTATGAGGATGCTTGTGGGACTGTGAAAGGTACCCTGGTTCCTAGTTCTAGCTAAGGCTAGAAACCCTGGTGATCCTGAAGGGATGGTAAGCATTTCGTCTGACTCCTGGGAAACTAGGCCTCATCACTAGCCACAGCCCTCCATAGATTTGTGGCCATCAGTCATGTAAGGGTAATGCTCCAAACCCCTCCGCAAGTAGAGGATGTGACCACAGGTCATGTAGGCTCAAGACAGAGCTCCATTATAATGAGATATCTAAAGGTCTGGAGGCTTAGCCAATAAGCTTCCCTTCCCACACATTACTCCCTGCAAAGGGTATTTAATCTCAGGCCCACCCTGAGAAGAGGGGTATGGTTTTACTCATTCACTTCTGCCATGACGATAAATGTCTTAAAACCATGGACTGTCTCTTTTTATTGAGATCCACTGTGGAGAGTCATAGAGAAGGCCTTTGCCTACAGAGCTGCGGTCTAATCTCCCGTAGAAGGTCTCTCTGCCTCCCTGCTACAGCAGCCAAGTCAAGCTCAAGCTGACCACTCTGTCAAGCCAAGCACTATCCCCACAGGACCAGCCAGAGTCCCCCTTTCCCCGCTTGGCCTCAGGCTAGATCCAGCCTCGGGGCGGGGGGGGGTGTTACTCCATTCTCAGCTTTTCTGCAGCATCAGCAGTGTCTGGGTTTCCAAGAGCCTGAGAACCAGATGGCCCTGGCCTCCTTGCAGGCCTGGGGACCCCTGAGCCAGCTCCGACTGTGTCCTGTGCCTCAGATTGTTCTTCCCCATCCCCACAGTGGAGTCCTACGGCTTCCTACAGCCTGACACCTGCCAGAGACAGCTTACACCTGTAAGAACCTTACAGCACCCTGCCGGAACCTTACAGATGTTTCAGTGAAAAAGAAAGATCAACTCGGAAGGTGGGTGGAACCATCCTATAGGCTGGCAATTCAAAGTGAATAGAAAGAAGAACCCAGACTGAGTACCAGCCTCCTTCGTCCGTCTGTCCGTCTCTCCCTCCCTCCCTCCCTCCCTCCCTCTCTCTCTTTCTCTCTCTCTGTCTGTCTCTCTTTGCTTCCTGTTTGCCAGTGGGGTTGACCTCACATTCCTACCCTCACACCTTCCCCTCCCAGATGAACATCTTCAAAATAAACTTTTCCTTCATTAAGCTGTGGTGTTTTTTTTACCAGATACTATTGACATGGCAATGAGAAAAGTAGCTAGTATAGTGTATCTGTTTGTATGTAGCATGTATGTGCGTGTATACATGAACCTGTATATATGGAAACCTGACCAGAACATGGGCTGTCTTCCTCCTTCATCTTATAGATTTGAGATAGGGTCTTCTACTGGTATGGAAGCATAGCCTATGGTTAGGCTGTCTATTCAGTGACTTATCAGGAATACTAGGGTTAAATAAAGGCAGTCATAGCAATACCCAACTTTTATTTTTTTTTTCATATGAATGATGGGGATTTGAACTCAGATTCCAAAGCGTATAAAGGACCACAGTGACCCCAGTAACTGACTGTACTACTTACTTTTAATAATATGACATATTTGTTTTTATCACCTATCCATTCATTTTGAGAGTTAATTTATACCACTAATGTTAGCAACACAAAATTATGATGCTACTCATCATGAAAAAGAGCCCAGATCAATGAAAAGAAATTCAAGGGGAAATTTTAAGATCCTTGATCAGAAGCTTGTAATTCTTTGGTGTAGATGAAGTTTAAAGTTAAACGATGGTGTTTCTTTTATCCTCTGAAGACTTCATCTAAGAAGCAGGGGGATTAGATATTATGTGGGAAGTTATTAACTATCACAGTGTCCCTAATAACAATTCTTTCATTAGCAGCTAGCCCACCTTTAGAATGACTTAGCCAGTGTTACAAAGAAAAACATCTAGAGTAATTCTTATAAATACAAAATGATTATTTTGACATTTCCCCTTTTTAAAATTGCAAATATATTTTTCCTCACATACTATATCCTGATTACGCGTTCTCTACCCTCTATTCCTCACAGTTCCTTCTTTCCTTCCCTTTCATCTGGATCTACTTCCTGTCTCTCATTAGAAAGCAACCAGGATTCTAAGGAATAATAATAAAATAAAATATAGTACGATAAAACAAACACTATCACACCAGGGTTGAATAAGACAAACAAAAAGAAGGAAAAAAAGCCCAAGAGAGGCACAAGAATTAGAGGCCCACTCTTCATTCACTCCTATAACAATACTAAACTGGGGGTCATAATACATCTGTAGTCATCTTGGTGCAGACCTGTGCATGCTGCTTCGGTGTGTGTCTTCCTATGAACTTTGACCATGCTGATGTAGAGAACCTTGCTCTTTTGGTGTTACCTATCACCCAATATTTCTGTATTTTTCTCTATAAATAATCTCATAAAATTTGAAAGGCTTTCAGGCATGTCTCTCTTCTGGTCTCAAAAGATTCAGGTAAAACAAAATGACCCACTAATGAATCTTCTTGAAGTATTCTTTGAACAGTTTTTTTTTCTTTTCTTTTTTTTCGGAGCTGGGGACCGAACCCAGGGCCTTGCGCTTACTAGGCAAGTGCTCTTCCACTGAGCCAAATCCCCAACCCTCTTTGAACAGTTTTAAAATTGACATGGTCATAGAGGAATCTGGCATCCTGTTTGTGAGGTAGACTTCTCCATAGGCTCAAAATGGAACATCTTCACTAAGCAGAGTTGCTTCAATATACTGCAATCTATTGGAAGGTCACCAATATTCAGACATGTGATGACTTTATTAGGGTCAGTTATAAAGAGCTCTCTCATTGCAACACCAGGACTCACCAAAAGCACACTTAGTCCCAGTATTTTCATTTGATTGGATCTATTGATAGTGCAATGTTCACATGGCCCAACATGCAGTTCCTGGATGTGGTGGACCAGGCTAGATAACCAAAGTAGGAATCCACGGAGATTGCAACCAATTTCACAGTTCATGTTGTGACACTTACTGACTTTGCCGCTGATAGCACATACAAAGGGGATACCTAAAGGATAGAAGAGAAACATCAGTTTTTTTTCCCATAAGGCATCAAGTATTCAGTCCTTAAATTCTCCATTGACATAGCTGTGCACTAAATGCTTGATGACAGTGGGATTATGGCTGAGGAACTGGTACTAGGGGGTGAGTTCTGTTTCAGCAGAGTGAGATCAAAGTAACTTTATTGAGCATGGCCATCAAGAAGCAACAGGTTGGAGGTTTGCAGAAGCAGAGGTGCTCTTAGAAATGCCACTTCCCTGATAAGCACTAGATTTCATGGCACTAGAAGTAACCACTCAAGCTTTCAAGGGATGGGCGTAACCATAGTTCTACCCAGTTAGGATGCCTATGAACTACCACAATGACCAACATGGCCCAATTGCTCTAAGGGTTCAAAAGTGGTATATATAGTTTGCTTATAACCAACAGCTTTCTAACTGAATTTAATAAATGTGCCAAACTTTCTCAAAGCAGATACACTATCATAATACTCTTAAAGTGATTATGCTGACTACAGTAGAGGCTTGACAGGCTAATAGAGTTTCTCTAGATGCTGAGAGTGAGAAATGTAAAGATATAAAATTGGCTCTCTTTCAACTGAATGCTCTTTCCATAGTAGAAAACACTCTTGGATCTTCACAAGTCTAAATTCAAACACACGAACATTTAAGATCCATTTTGTTGAGCTTCATGAAACAAGGGATTTACCCTTTAATGAAATCTACTTTCGACGTAACAAAATTTATTGTTCTTGTATAGGTATTTCTGGAGACAATGATTTATACATAATGTTAAGGCTTATCATGACTGTCAACATGACACATCAAAAACAAAGAAAGAAAGAAAGGAAGGAAGGAAGGAAGGAAGGAAGGAAGAAAGAAAGAAAGAAAGAAAGAAAGAAAGAAAGAAAGAAAGAAAGAAAGAAAGGAACCTCTGCTGGGGAATGGCCTCTATTAGGCTGGTCTGAGGGCATGTCTATGGAGTGCTTCTTTGATTTCTAATTGGTAAGGGCTAGCTCACTGTGGGTGGGTCTATCCCCAGTGGGTATAATCCTGGGCCTATAAGAAAAGCATCTGAACATGAACCCAGAAGGGACTAAGCCACATTCTTTCATGGACTCTGCATCAGTTCCTGCCTCCAGGTTCCTTCCACTGAGTTCCTGTTGTGGTTGCAATCTTATCAGTCAAATAAACCCCATTCTTCCCTAAGTTGCCTTTGGTTAGTGTTTTATCACAACAACAGAAACAAAGTAGAACAAATGGGACTCATGTTTAGTATAGAAATATGAAAGAAATCACACTAATTTTCAAAAATATTCTTATTTAGAAATACTAACTTGAAAGTATGGCTTTATTATGGTTTCACGATGTCTGAAAGCCTGACGAGGTCCCTGCAAACAGGCAAATGGGCATCTGATTCTGTCCACAAAATGTGAGTAGTGACAGATATTATAATAAAAACCATGTACCGAATAAGGAGCCACCATCCACTTTCACATGCTTGAGTGACTCTTGACCCTTCCTTCCTTTCATTCTCCCCCTTCCCAACTATTGTTTTTCTTGGTCAGAAATACTGAGTATCCCCAAAACCACATGAGGCTTATGACACAATGTGCCCAACCAGATGAGGATTCTAATTTCACTGACTTTGAAGTCTAGCAGGGAAGACAGTCTGTTAGCAGTATCATGTTATGTCAGGATGTGCTGAAACATCCATGAGTATCTCTTTTGATGTAGAAATGGAGAAATGTGGAACTACAAAAGGATGATTTCAGTAAAGAAAAACACTGTTTGCAAGCACAAGGGAGAGGACACTGCATCTTTACCATGAAACGGGGAGTACATATTTTCCTTAGAGAACTAGGTCAAATCTGTGTTACTAGGGTAAATTAGTTTTTACATATCAACTAGATTTATCAGTCTCCAGAGAGAATGTAGCTGTACAGTGGTAACTTGTGCATTATCATCAGAGTTTAATTCTCACATGAAAACTGCCGGCAAATGACTCAGGCCCACAGCCTTTCTCTAATCCTTTTGTGTAAATCTCTATTGATCTCAGGAAGATAACTGGGGTCATAAGGATGACCACAAAATGGCGTGATGTTTGCTAAGTGTTTTTTTATATCAAATAGTCTCCCATGGGTCTAGCTTTGATTTAAGAGTATTATTCACAAAATTTTAATTTTATGGTTTTCAAAGATGTTCTCTCTCTCTCTCTCTCTCTCTCTCTCTCCGTCTGTCTGTCTGTCTTTCTCTCTCAAATTGTAAGCACTGCAGTAGAATGGATATAAACAGAGCTTAGTTTACTGCCTGCCCCATCTATTTTCAAGCTTTGCTTCTAAAGCTCTTGTTTCCTTTACTTCACAGGGGTTAACTACTCCCATTCTTGTCTCCACCTTCTGGGTTTAGTGATCCCCCAGTATCAGCGCCCTAAGTGCTGGGGCCGCAGGTGCTTGGCATCATCTTCAGGTAGCTCTTAGTTTCTTCCAAAATAAAAAGATGGACATTATGATGAAACAATTAATAACTGTGGGTTAGCTCAATTTAAGAAGAACCATTTCAAGACACAATATGTGTGTTCCTAGTTTACTATTCCATTGATTTGTAGAAACTGAAAAAAACAAAATAATAGCTCACCGAAAACAAAATGTAAGAATAAATTTTGTGCACTTCCCCAAATAAATGTAAATGTATGTGCATATGTGTGGTGGGATCATATGTGAGAAAAAGAGAAAACTCTTCTTATATTGTTATTTTTCTTTTTGCATTTGATTTTTAATAATTTAACACAGCGATCATGCAGTTCACTTATGAGAAATCAACATAACACCAAAACTAAAATATGAAATAGCAGGACAAAAGATCAATACCTGCAAATTAATCACAGTTTGGTTGGCAACAGATTCTTCAAAGTAATATTATGTTCCAAGGCAGAAGGATAATGACTTTGAACAACTAAAGTAATATAATAACTGGACAAGAGAACTGTGCAGTGAGATATTTAATTGGTGAGTATGTGGAAGGGTAGAGTTTTATGTTTCTTCTACAGTTTACATTATTTACACCTTGAACCTTAAAATATTTTATAACTAAAATTTAAAACCAAATGTAAGTGTATTACTTTAGTCTAAAGATGACTTAAATTTTCTAACAATGCTGTTGCTTTATAAGGCAGAAGTCTGGATACCTCAAACCCACTTAGAAGGGGGAACAAAATAATCATGGGAGGCAGAGGGAAGGAAGCAGCTGGGTGGGAAAGTGGAGGGGAAGGGGGAAAGAGAGGAGCAGGAGCAGGTATTGGGGGGAGACAAGAGAGAAGGCTAAGAGAATGAATAAAATATGCAGCCTTGTGGGGTGGGGGGGTACCTCTAGAAAGTCAGGTCAGGGATGTGAGAAACCACCAGGACTTAATAGTGGTGATATTAGATGAAATGCCCAACAATGGACAGGCAGATGGAATCAGAAGAGACCATCTCCAGTTGAGACAGGGGGCCACCACCCATCTTCAAAATTTTTGACCCAGAATTGTTCCTGTCTAAAGGGAATATAGAGACAAAAATAGAGCAGAGACCGAAAGAAAGGCCATCCAGTGACCAGCCCAACTTGGGATCCATCCCATGTGCACATACCAAACTATTACTATTACTGAGGCCATATTGTGTTTGCTGACAGCATCCTGGATTGATGGAGCCTCTGAGAGGCTCTACCAGCAACTGACTGAGACAAAAGCAGATACTTACAGACAGCCATTGGATTAAGGTCATGCACCCCTATGGAAGAGTTAGGGGAAGGACTGAAGGAGTTGAAGGGTATTGCAACCCCACAACAGTGTCAATTAATCTAGACACCTCAGAGATCCAAGAGACTAAGCCACCAACCAAGAGGCATACATGGACTGGTCTGCGACCTCAGGCATATGTGTAGCAGAAGTCTGCCTTGTATGGCCTTAGTGGGAGAGGATGCACTTAATCGTGTGGAAGTTTGATGCCCCAGGGAAGAGAGACGTCGGTGGGGGTGAGGTGATAGGGGAGTACCGTCTCAGAGGTGTGGGTGGGGTATCGAGTGAAGAACTTTGGGAGGGAGGATCAGGAAGGGGCTAACTTTTGGAATATAAGTACATAAAAGAACTAAAACAAAACAAAACAAAATATAATTTTGCCTGTCTGACACCTTTTTTTTCTATGACTACATTAGTCTTACCACAAATTGTGTCTCATGAGTAAGCGTCCTATGAAGCATCTTCAATGAACTACACTTGGAACATCTGAGTCAAATAAATGGAGAACAGGGAGGTAGATGCTTTGTTAGAATTAAAGATCTTCAGGAGACTCTTACTAGCTCTTGGTTTTCTCTATAGGCTTTGATGGGGTTAGAAGACACTAAACGCAACAGACAACCAGATATTGTAATCATGAGGTCATTTAAGAGAGCAACAACCTGAGGAGAGAAGCCATTCTTGTAATGAGCTCATTGGTAGAGAAATACAACCAATCAGAGTGTGACCAATAAAGCACAGCGTGGATGTGTTGCAGAGGAAGCCTGGTTAAGTATGCAGATATGTATAGAAGACAGTACTGGGAGGAAACATCTTTGAAACTGACTCCACCTAGAGTTGGAAGCAGCATGGTTCCTTCACCTTTCTTCTTTAACACAATCATTTGACAACTATTTTGTCAATAAAATTTAGATAATTCTGCTAATGCAGTTTTTTTTGTATCTTTGTTGAGGACCTGAACTGATTTTCTCTCAGGTTGTACCCATCTGTTCTCCTTTGCTGTTCCCTTGACACAATGAGCCGTTACTTTAAGCATTTTCTCCATCTGCCTAAATATCAATTTTCCCATCTTACGTGTGTGATGTGTAATTTTTGTTCCCCTTTGTCATTGTTTTAGAACAGAAAATATTAAGCCCAATTTAGTGCATTTTGATTTTTGTCACTCAATGGTTGTAGAAACTTTGAGTTAATTTGTTTTCCTTGGTAAAGGAACACCTATCAGTAACAATATAGATTCATATTTTTCAAAATCTTTAGCCATTATTTTCCATTTTTCATCTAATTGAATTTTCTGGAACCTCCACAACAATAAAAAGGAATACTCATGTCATGTATAATCCTGTTTAGTATCTAATTCTTATTACAATGCTCTATGACATTAGGGTGTCAAATGTCTATTCACCATGAGTTATTATAGTGTAATTATTTTGATACATTTTCAAATAATATTTGCTATATTTACTTTTCGTTTTGGTATCTATATCCGTTTGGAGAATTTACAAGACATTTGTGGAATACCTGCCTTTTGTCATGTACTGTTGGTCCTCAAGTTAAGTGTGTTAAAGTGTTAAGCATATATAATATACCCATAAACTGTGCTCGCTTCGGCAGCACATATACTAAAATTGGAACGAGACACAGAAGATTAGCATGGCCCCTGTGCAAGGATGACAGGCGAATTTGTGAAGCGTTCCATATATTTAGAATCACTATTCCTTAATATCTCTCAACATCAATGGACTCAATTCCTCAATAAAAAGACATAGACTAACAGACTGGATACATTAAGAGGACCCAGCATTTTGCTGCATACAGGAAACACACCTCAGAGACAAAGACAGATACTACCTCAGAGTAAAGGGCTGGAAAACCATTTTCCAAGCAAATGGTTCGAAGAAACAAGCTGGAGTTGCCATTCTAATATTGAATAATAATGACTTTCAACCAAAAGTCAACAAAAAAATATATGAAAGGACACCATATTCATCAAAGGAAAAATTCACCAAGATGAACTCTTAATCCTAAATATATATGCTCCAAATGTAGGGCACCTACATTCAAAAAAGAAACCTTACTAAAGCTCAAAGCACACATTGCACCTCACACAATAATAGTAGGAGATTTCAATACCTCATTCCCATCAATGGACAGATCATGGAAACGGAAATTAAACAGAGGGATATAAAAACTAACAGAAGTTATGAAACAAATGGATTTAGCAGATATTTATAGAACATTCCAACCTAAAACAAAAGGATACACATTCTTCTCAGCACCTCACCTTCTCCAAAATTGTCCATATACTTGGTCACAAAACAGGCCTCAACAGATATAGGAAGATAGAAATAATCTCATGTATCATATCAGATCACCACGGACTAAGACTGGACTTCAATAACAACAATAATGACAGAAAGCCCACATATACATGGAAGTTGAACAATCCTCTACTCAATGATAACTTGGTCAAGGAAGAAATAAAGAAAGAAATTAAAGACTTCTTAGAATTTAATGAAAATGAAGGTACAACATACCCAAACTTACAGGACACAATGAAAGCTATGCTAAGAGGAAAACTCATAGCTCTGAGTGCCTGAAAAAAGAAACAGGAGAGAGCATATTTCAGCAGCTTAACAGCACACTTCAAAGCTCTAGAACAAAAAGAAACAAATACACCCAAGAGGAGTAGAGGGCAGGAAATAATCAAACTCAGGGCTGAAATCAACCAAGTAGAAAGAAAAAGGACTGTACAAAAAAATTTAAAAAACCCCAAATCAAACAAACAAACAAACAAAAAACCAGGAGCTAGTTCTTTGAGAAAATCAACAAGATAGATAAACCCCTAGCCAGACTAACCAGTGGGCACAGAGAGTGTATCCAAATTAACAAAATCAGAAATGGAAAGGGAGACATAACATCAGAATCTGAGGAAATTCAAATACATCGTCAGATCCTACTACAAATGCTTACATTCAATAAAACTGGAAAATCTGGAGGAAATGGATAATTTCTTTTAGACAAATACCAGGTACCAAAGTAAAATCAGGAACAGATAAACTATCTAAACAACCCTATAACTCATAAAGAAATAGAAGCAGTTATTAAAGGTCTCCCAACCAAAAAGAATCCAGGACCAGATGGGTTTAGTGCAGAATTCTATCAGACCTTCATAGAAGACCTCACAGCAATACTGTCCAAACTATTCAACAAAATAGACGGAGTGCTACCAAATTCCTTCTATGAAGCCACAATTACTCTTATACTTAAACCACACAAAGGCCCAACAAAGAAAGAACTTCAGACCAACTTCCCTTATGAATATCAATGCAAAAATACTCAATAAAATTCTTGCAAACTGAATCCAAGAACATATCAAAGCAATTATCCATCATGATCAAATAGGCTTAATCCCAGGGATGCAGGGATGGTTTAATATTCAAAAATCCATCAATGTAATCCACTATATAAACAAACTCAAAGATAAGAACCACATGATCATTTCATTAGATGCTAAGAAAGCATTTGAAACAAATTCAACATCCCTTCATGATAAAAGTCCTGGAAAGAACAGGAATTCAAGGCCTATACCTAAACACAGTAAAAGCAATATACAGCAAACTAGTAGCTAGCATCAAACTAATTGGAGAGAAACTTGAAGCAATCCCACTAAAATCAGGAGCTAGCCAAGGCTACCCACTCTCTCCCTATTTATTCAATATAGTACTCGAAGTCCTAGACAGAGCAATCAGACAGTGAAAGGAGGTCAAAAGGATACAAATTGGAAGGGAAGAAGTAAAAATATCACTACTTGCAGATGATATGATAGTATATTTAAGTGACCCTAAAAGTTCCACCAGAGAACTACTAAGCCTGATAAACAACTTCAGCAAAGTGGCTGGGTATAAAATTAACTCAAACAAATCAGTAGCCTTCTTCTACTCAAGGGATAAACAGGCTGAGAAAGAAATTAGGGAAATGACACCCTTCATAATAGTCCCAAATAATATAAAGTATTTTGGTGTGACTTTAAATAAGCAAGTGAAATAGCTCTATGACAGGAACTTCAAGTCTCTGAAGAAAGAAATCGAAGACAATATCAGAAGATGGAAAGATCTCCCATGCTCATGGATTAGCAGGATTAATATAGTAAAAATGGCCATTTTGCCAAAAGCAATCTACAGATTCAAAGCAATTCCCATCAAAATTCCTATTCAATTCTTTATAGAAATAGAAAGAACAATTTGCACATTCATTTGGAATAACAAAAAACCCAGGATAGTGAAAACAATAAAAGAACTTCTTGGGGGAATCACCATCCCTAACCTCAAGCAGTATTACAGAGCAATAATGATAAAATCTGTATGGTATTGTTACAGAGACAGACAGATAGACCAGTGGAACAGAATTGAAGACCCAGAAATGAACCCACACACGTATGGTCACTCAATCTTTCACAAAAGATAGCCCTTGTAACAAATAGTGCTGGTTCAACTGGAGGTCAGCATGTAGGATTCAAGTCCATCCATTCTTATCACCCTGTACAAAGCTTAAGTCCAAGTGGATCGAGGAACTCCACATCAAACTAGATACACTCAAACTAATAGAAAAAATAGTAGGGAAGAGTCTCGAATACATGGGCACTGGGAAATTTTCCTGAACAAAACACCAATGGTTTATGCTCTAAGATCAAGAATCGACAAATCGACCTCATAAAAATGCAAAGCTTCTGTAAGGCAAAGGACACTGTCATTAGGACAAAACGGCAACCAACAGATTGGGAAAAGATCTTTACCAATCCTGCATCTGATAGAGGGTTCATATCCAAAATATACAAGAACTCAAGAAGTTAGACTCCAGAGAGCCAAATAACACTATTAAAACATGGGGTACAGAGCTAACCAAAGATTTCTCAGCTGAGGAATATTGAATACCTGAAAAGTACCTTAAGAAATGCTCAATATCCTTAGTCATAAGGGAAATGCAAACCAAAACAACCCTGAGATTCCACCTCATACCAGTCAGAATGGCTAAGATCAAAAACTCAGGTGACATCAGATGTGGAGAAAGAGGAACACTCCTCCATTGTTGGTGGGATTGCAGACTGGTACAACCATTCTGAAAATCAGTCTAGGGGTTCCTCAGAAAATTGGACATTGCACTACCTGAGGACCCAGCTATACATCTCCTGGGCATACACCCAAAAGATGCTCCAACATACAACAAAGACACATGTTCCACTATGTTCATAGCAGCCTTATTTATTATAGCCATAAGTTGGAAAGAACCCAGATGCCCTTCAACAGAGGAATGTATTAAAAAAATGTGGTACATTTACACAATGGAGTACTACTCAGCTATCAAAAACAATGACTTCATGAAATTCATAGGCAAATGGAATGAAGTAGAAAATGTCATCCTGAGTGTGGTAACCCAATCACAGCAAAACACACATGATATGCACTCATTGATTAGTGGACATTAGCCCGAAAGCTCGAGTTACCCACAATTCAATCCACAGCCCACAGGAAGCTCAAGAAGGATGACCAAAATGCAGATGGTTCCACTCCTTCTTAAAAGGGAGGACAAAAATATCCGTAGGAGGGTATATGGAGGCAAAGTTTAGAGCATAGACTGAAGGAACAGCCATTCAGAGCCTGCTCCACGTGTGGCCCATACATATACAGCCACCAAAACTAGATAAGATTTCGAAGTTAAAAAGTGCATGCTGAAAGGGACTGGATATAGATCTCTTCTGAAAGACACACCCAGAGCATGTCAAATACAGAGGCGAATGGTAGAAGCAAACCACTGAACTGAGAACGAGACTCCCTTTTGGGGAATCAGAGAAAAGATTGAAAGAGCTGAAGGGACTTGCAACCCCATAGGAACAACAATGCCAACCAGAGCTTCCAGGGACTAAACCCCTACCCAAAGACTATACATGGACTGACCCAGGGCTCCAACTGCATATGTAGCAGAGAATAGCCGTGTTGGGGCACCAGTGGAAGGGGAAGCCCTTGGTCCTGCCAAGGTTGGGCCCCCAGTGCAGGGGAATGTCGCGGGAGGGGGGGACGGTAAGGAGGATGGACTTAGGGGGAACACACATATGAGGGAGGGGAGGGGATAGGGGCCTTAAGGACAGGAACCCGGGAAAGGGAATAACATTTGAAATGTAAATAAAGAAATATGTCTAATTAAGAAAAAAAGAAATTAGAGTTCAGTGACCTCCCAGAGTCTGGCATAATTTAGGATGAACTCTTATGCCCATAAAAAAAATTACTCATAAGCCTTTCTATGTGATGCTTAGCCCTAAGAGCATTTCGCCCCTTCATTTTTCTTCATTAATTTTCCACCGTTATTAAAGGTGGAGTATTAAATCCAAAGTATTATTAATTTTTGTTAATTTATTAATTCAGATATGTTAGATTTTGTTCCTATGTTTAGATCTTTTTATATCTGAGAATAGATTATCAATTTTTGTTTTACACCAATTGATCTCTTTGTCACTATATAATTGCATTAGTTGTTTCTTGGGATTATCTATGACTTATAATTTAATTTTATCCTATATAATATAGGCACACTTAGGATTTTCATTGTAATGGGATATATTTTCCATTTCTTTTAGAATCTGTGTCTCTGTAGTAATTTTTTTCTAGAAACCAGATGACAGGAATAAAAACAATATAATCACTTTATGTATTTTGTGGAATTTAATTTAATTTTGTGGAATTAATTTATGTTTGAAGAGATTATTGATAAAAAGAAAATGAACACTCTTATTGTGTATGAGACTTTTGGTTATTTTATAGTTTGATTATTAGACTACTCCTTTCTTGTCCTCTTTGTGTTTGAGGATTTTTTTTGTGATGTGCTCCCATTTCTTTCCCTGAATATTTAGTTACTAACTACAATACTGATTATCATGGTGTCCATATTATATACTTTACAGCTATAACATTTTAAGGTGGAGAATAATATTCTCTAAATCATTTACTTTGTTCTATACTTTTAGCTTTTTCTTTCTCATGTTTGTTATTTGTATTATATAATTTGTGTGTTTTATATTATATTTTAGATGAAAAATTATTGCTATACTAAATTTTTATATATTCAAGATGTGTTAGCCATTAGAGGTTAGGCTCACAACACACACACACACACACATATACATATACATATATATATGTATATACATATATATAATTTTACAGCAAATTGTATAGTGACTTATAAAGCACTCTACATGTATGAGGTGATAAATATGTTCAATAATGATTTGACTCCTCATAGTAAACATAAATAAACAATCACATTGTACTCTATGATGATAAAGAATTAGTATTTGTCAATTAAAAAATAAGATTTGAAGAGTAAAAAATAAAAAAAAGTAATCGTGAATCAGACGTGTATTCAACTGGTATGTATTATACATTCATAGTCTCTTATGTTGCTAATAGCTGCTTTTCATTTCAGATGGAAAAACCCATTATGATTTCCTAAGGCTAGTGCTGATGTACTTCCCTCTGAGCATGCGGAGTAGCTGGCTGTCCTCCCCAGCCTCACAGTAGGGCAGAGTCGTTGTGTGCCTTCAGTAATCACCGGGTAAATAGAGGGACAGCTTGCTCTCTAGCTGGATGGTTCTGTTAGAAAGCTTCGATATTTTAATGTGGCCATAGGATATTTCCAAAATTGGATGGAGCCTCGGCTTTTTCCCATAGCCAAGTACAGCAGCTGGACCCCATCATCGATCCGCCCTCAGTTGAGCTCTTTCGATGTGCAGGGCTAGCCTGCTCTTTCTTCCAGGTTACTCTCTGTGCTGATTGGTTAGTTTCACTTAGGCACTCAGTTTGGGAAGGGTTGCAGGCTGCTGTCTGCAGTTGCCCAATGCTACAGTCTAGGATCCATGATTAGAACTATAGCTTCTTGGTCAGATGAGGATACTGGGTTGTACACATATGTGTGCGTGACTGTATGCTAGGGTCTGTCATAGCATGGTGTTATTAATTATGCTCCATAATACAGTTTTTAGGTTTTCTGGCCTGGTAACACCAGAGGGACTGCACTTTATAGCTTTGTGGGGTTGCTGGGTAGGTGCTGTAGTTAACAGGGATATGGGATCTATCCTGTCATTATTTGGGGATATAAACTGTATGTCTAAATCATATAAACTCTCCAGTTAATTGCCCAAGTGTGGCCCTTAGGATGACTTTGTGATTAAACCCATAGATTCTGAACAAATGATTCTTTCACTACATTTTATATGATTCTAACTCCCCTTTTATGATGATTGATCTAAGACTTACGAGATGTATTCTAAATTTCCCAGCAGTACTTGGTATCTTGATATTATAAAGTTCAAATTTCATTGTTTTGTCAAAAGCATATAATTTGTAAAACCAGAATAAATTGCTTGATTGATTTTTCAAATCGTTCTGTGAAAACACATATACACACAAATTATATTCTCTATTTGAAGAACATACATTTCTGTGCGCCATACATTCCTGCTGAGCCATTTTGCAGGCCCTAAAACAGCATTCATTCCCCAGCTTCCTTTGAATGTTGAGTACATGCTTAACTGATGTGCTTTCAGTGCATATCGTTCATGATGATTGCTAAATCCATCAACTGCGCCTTATCACTGCATAATGTTGGCTTCATGCCTATACAGTTTTTTTAATAATAAATTTTATCTTTTCTGATAAGAACATTGCCATTTCTATTTTGTTAGATTGCATTTTTCTGGCAATTGCTAATTATTTTATTTTTCATCTTTGTCACTTCATAGTAAATGTGTTTTATAAAGAGCAAAATATACATTTAATGTAGCCCAATGATCCTTATTTTAAAAGGAGAATACTATCTGTTCACATTCAAGAAATGATTTAATTTTATTTAGGCAGTATTTGGATTTAATTACTAATTTTTCCTACATTTTTGGTGTTTATTTTTAAAAGCTGGCTAGGGTTTGATGGATATTTATTTTATTTGTTTTCCCTTGCAAATTTGGATGTTCTGTTATCATTTCCCTTATATTAATGGTTTTACTGAACTCTGATTCAAAAATTTTGGAGTAAAGTCTATCATTTCTCATACTCAACAATACAGGCATGGTTGAGTAACCATCCCTTGGTGTTCCCACTTCACACAATAAAGCTTTTTTGAAGCCAACACATTCTCTCCCTTTTTTCCATTAAAATTTTACTGTATCCTCCCACTGACAATCTCTAAATCTTCCTACCATAATTTTTGTATGTACTAACATATTTTTGCTAGCATAGTTTTTAACCCTTAATATTAAGCAGTTTTAGACAAATTAACACTGTTACTTTGTCTATGAATGTGTTTAGCATTCACACATGTACAAATTAATCACATTTAGTTGAGAATTCTGCCTCCTCATTTGATATACTAAAACTTCCTTTTGTTTAGCTTATATTTGGGTAATGCTTCCAGTTCTTTTCCTTTGACCATATTTGCTATCTGTTGTCTTGTATATCATCAATGAAAGAATGCTCATATCTTAATAATTAAGTTTCATACTAAAGAATTAGGTTTCATATTTTATAGGTTTTATTTTACTAGTTTTCCAACTTCTGTGAGGACAAATGCCTGTTTTATATTTATTTGTTTGTTTGAGATCAATGTGTGTGTAAACTTTGTGTCTTTAAGATTTTTAAAAAAATAGGTGATTGTAACTTTACTAAGGTATGCTGACTTTTTGTTTTTGATTTGATAGAAAAGAGACTTTCAATTTGCAGATGTTATTTCATTAAATAGGAAACAGCTTTTATTTGTTTAATTACTTTGGTCTTTCATCAACTCCAATTTGTTCTAAAATACGTTGTATTTGTCTCCTATATTGGTCTCCTGTTTCTAAGTCTTCTTTCACAAAGCTATTCATTTCCTACCTCTTCTTTCATGATTTGCCCACCCCCTAGTTTTTTGAGGTATCTTGGCAGTCTGCTTTTTAATGTTAAGAATTCATGTATTCCTGTTGCAAACTGAAGGAAAGGCCATCCAGAGACTGCCCCACCTAGGGCTCCATCACAACTTTTTGCATCAAACCCAGACACTATTGCTGACCCCAAGAAGTGCTTACTGACAAGAGCCTGGTATAGCTGTCACCTGAGAGGCTCTGACAGAGCCAGACAAATATACACACTGCCAAACGTTGGACTAAACACAGGGACCCAAATGGGGAAGTTAGGGCAAGGACTATAGGAGCTGAAGGGGTTTGTGACTTCATAGGAAGAACAACAATATCAACCAACGAGAGTTCCCAAAGCTTCCAGGGACTAAACCACCAAACAGAGTACACAGGGGGTACCCATGGCTCCAGGTGTATATATAGCATCTGGCATCACTATGAGGGGAGACCCTTGGTCCTGTGGAGGCTCGATGACCCAGAATAGGGGAAGGCTATGTCACTGAGGCAGCAATGGGTAGGCAAGTGGGGAAGCACACTGATAGAGGAAGGTGGGAGGAAGCAGGGAATGGGGGCTTATGGTGGGGAAACTGGGAAGGGAGATAACATTTGAAATATAAATAAAATAACCAATAAAAAAGAACTCATGTTGCAATAATAATACCATAAAAGAAAGGGAAATGGTGCTTTTAAAAACAATTTAGGGGAGCTCATAAGCAACACCCCATGAGCAAACTTGAGCCTCAGGACCACAGGTAAGACCAACTTTTCTGCTGCAAGCGACCTGCCTGGTGAACTCAGGACACACAGAGGCAAAATTCCTCTAGGACCGGACACTTCTGGTATTTAGTGCAAGTCCTAAACCGGCGGATCCCTGCCCGCAGCAGCTCTCTGCTACCAAACCCCGTGGGAGAGAGCCCTCACCGCCTGGACAGGTTGGCACTCCTGAGACTGCAGAGCTGAAGAGACCACCAACACGCCCACCTCTCCCCCATCCCTGGCCCAAGAGGAAACTGCCTGCCCGGCCTCTGGGTTCCCATGGGAGGAGGGCCCAGGAGCAGCAGGTCCCCTGAGTTTGAGACACTGCTGAACCTGAAGGGACCAGACCTGATAAACAGTTCTCTGCCCCCAAATCCGTGGAAGGAGGCTAAACCTTCAGAGAGGCAGACATGCCTGGGAAACCAGAAGAGACTGCCTCTGCACATTACTGATTCCAGAGGAAAACGCAGAACGCGGCATAGGACCCTGGTGCGCGGATGGTGTCGGAAAGGGCAGCGCAGATCTTCCTGGTTGCTGCTGCCGCGGAGAGCTCATAAGCAATACACTATGAGCAAACTTGAGCCTCGGGACCACAGGTAAGACCAACTTTTCTGCTGCAAGCGACCTGCCTGGTGAACTCAAGACACAGGCCCACAGGAACAGCTGAAAGACCTGTAGAGAGGAAAAACTACATGCCTGAAAGCAGAACAATCTGTCCCCATAACTAGCTGAAAGGAAACAGGAAAACAGGTCTACAGCACTCCTGAAACACAGGCTTATAGGACAGTCTAGCCACTGTCAGAAATAGCAGAACAAAGTAACACTAGAGATAAACTGATGGTGAGAGGCAAGCACAGGAACCCAAGCAACAGAAACCAAGACTACATGGCATCATAGGAGCCCAATTCTCCCACCAAAGCAAACACAGAATATCCAAACACACCAGAAAAGGAAGATCTAGTCTCAAAATCATATTTGATCATGATGCTGGAGGACTTCAAGAAAGACATGAAGAACTCCTTTAGAGAACAAGTAGAAGCCTACAGAGAGGAATCATAAAAATCCCTAAAAGAATTCCAGGAAAGCATAAACAAACAAGTAGAAGCCCATAGAGAGGAGTCACAAAAATCTCTGAAAGAATTCCAGGAAAAAACAATCAAACAGTTGAAGGAATTAAAAATGGAAATAGAAGCAATCAAGAAAGAACACATGGAAACAACCCTGGATATAGAAAACCAAAAGAAGAGACAAGGAGCTGTAGATATGAGCTTCACCAACAGAATACAAGAGATGGAAGAGAGAATCTCAGGAGCAGAAGATTCCATAGAAATCATTGACTCAACTGTCAAAGATAATGTAAAGCAGAAAAAACTACTGGTCCAAAACATACAGGAAATCCAGGACTCAATGGGAAGATCAAACCTAAGGATAATAGGTATAGAAGAGAGTGAAGACTCCCAGCTCAAAGGACCAGTAAATATCTTCAACAAAATCATAGAAGAAAACTTCCCTAACCTAAAAAAAGAGATACCCATAGGCTTACAAGAAGCCTACAGAACTCCAAATAGATTGGACCAGAAAAGAAACTCCTCCCGTCACATAATAGTCAAAACACCAGACACACAAAATAAAGAAAGAATATTAAAAGCAGTAAGGGAAAAAGGTCAAGTAACATATAAAGGCAGAATCACCCCAGACTTTTCGCCAGAAACTATGAAAGCCAGAAGATCCTGGACAGATGTCATACAGACCCTAAGAGAACACAAATGCCAGTCCAGGTTACTGTATCCTGCAAAACTCTCAATTAACATAGATGGAGAAACCAAGATATTCCATGACAAAATCAAATTTACACAATATCTTTCTACAAATCCAGCACTACAAAGGATAATAAATGGTAAAGCCCAACATAAGGAGGCAAGCTATACCCTAGAAGAAGCAAAGAAACTAATTATCTTGGCAACAAAACAAAAGAGAAAGAAAAAAGCACGTAAACATAACCTCATATCCAAATATGA
>NC_046155.1:38602719-38672719 GCF_011064425.1 Rattus rattus
ATATTATCCATCGTTCAGTTACATGTTACTGTTTTCCTAAGGTTAGAGCAAGTTGGCATTATGAATGCTATGTTTTACTAATCACATTAAGTGCTGGAATTCTCCCAAGATCTGACCTAGCTGGCAGGAGGAAAAAGTGACTTCCAAGTCCTAATCTGTACAGCAGTGTGCTGTTGATCCTAATAGAGTCAGCACTGATTTTATTAAGCATATCTACACCACCACATCCTTCTGACTTCCCTTTGGTGCACAGCATCTCCTTCCTAGATATCCTTTTTTTCAATTACTTCTTATAAAAACTACAAACTATTTAATGTGTGTCCATATATGAGTAGATGTGGATCCATCCTCCCCAGCATGGAAGGCAATACCAAAAGAGCTCAGTCTCTAAGTGATTCTTGCCTTCTTACCAGCCAACGATTTCCAATAACTCCGCCGGGTAAGACCCGCGAGGTCTTTCCAGATAAGTGCTGGAACTTGGACCTGGTATCTTGTGCAAGCAATTTGCTGGTTGGGTAATACATATGTCAGCTATAATCATATCAGAGGCAGCATTTGTTTCATAACTCACCACCCCATCCTGTTCTACATATTCTTCTACTATGTTCCTGGAGCTACCCAGTAGGGGTGAGGGTTGTTAGGGAATGGACTTCCTGGCTGGTCTTACACTCCCATTCTTAGCACTGGGGCCTGTTTATGAGATTCTCGATTTGAAACCACTGCAACGAAGCTACAGAGCACCCATTTGACACAGGAACTGAAATCTATGGCTATAAGAAATGAACTTGCGCCAGGGTTGATTTAGCTCAGTGTTGACCTGTAAGCTCAAGGCCCTAGGTGGTCTCCAACTCGGAAAAAAGAAAAAAGAACAAAAAAGTGGTAAAATGAACATAAATATTGATTGACAGAGCAACATTTGATTTTCATTTAGCCAATGAACAAGGATGTTCCCTAGTAAATGTGATCTCACAGCCATATGGGCTTTAGACCAAGAAGTGCAATACAGACATGAAATCCTCCTATAGGCAAGAGCTAATCCCAACCCAAATAACATTCCATGATTGCTGGGGTGGCGCAGCTTGCTACAGCAGATTGGCGTGTGTGCAGTGCCAAGTCAGGCTGAAGTAGACCACTGATCTGTGTTCTCCTAACAACACGTTGCACCTTCCAGCACTATGAAGGCTAGCCAGTGACAGTTTCCTGGTCAGTTTTGTGATTGTTTTCTTGATGTCCCTACAGGCAAAGTGGTGGTGGCTGTACGGGATGCTTATCATTTGGTATTTTGTGAAGAACCAGCCACCATACCACCTCTGTTGTTGTTTGGGGTGTGGAGCCCTCCTGGCCAATATAGCTCATCAGGGAAGTGTTCTAGAACTGGTGCTTAGATTTTCGTAAATACCCCATATTCTACTGGTTGCTACACCAAGTTATATGTTGTTCATCGCTTTTATTATGTTTGTGTGTTTTAAATTATCTTATAAACCCATAGATTTCTTCACATATACCGGTTTAGTGGAAATACTCTCCCTGCTCTTGCTCACTCTATCCCTCGTTCTAATCCATAGAACTCATCGCAACCTTTTCATGTCACTTATTGTTTGCTATTGCCCACCTACTTGCACTTTGGTTTGCAAGATGCTAAGTTTCCATAGAGCTTTTCGCCACTCTTGCAAACTGCTAAACCTATTTCTGTGCCTTTACTTTACATTTCCACTGTATTCTTGCCTGAACCTTTCTGGCACAAGTACTCCATGTACTTTCATTCCTACCTCAATGTATGGATCTGTCTCCAATGGCATAAACCTCTTGATTTCTGATAACGTAAAAGCAATTGTATTCCTCCATTCGAGAAAGGATTTACCTACATCTGGGCGTGCAGAGCTTTGTTACAAAATGTGTCATTGAGTTGTGAGCATTTGATCTTAGTCCTAATATGTACTTTTGATCTCTACATGATCAGAGCAAATTGAATATTTTAAAAGGAAAATGAATGAGGTCAAAAGCAGTCACAGCTCATCCATTCCATCATTTTCCCTCTAGTCACCCAACTTCAGCATTATAATGAAGCCAGGCTCTATTCCCTTAAGTACAATGCTAGTAATGTTGATGCACTAATAGTTCTCTGATTACCTAGACACTGTGCTGTCTGGAAATGCATTTTGCTAACGACATTCATTCTCTGAGACCAGAAATACAGACCTTTCATGACTGATTCATACCCTTCTACCTAGTCTGAATCCTGTTCATACCACTGGTGTATGAAAAATTAGTTTATTTCATTATCTTGGTGTCAACAGCTGTTGAAGAGGCTCACTGGTGATTTGTTTAAATAATGCTTTCAACGACCAGTTTGTTTCACTGGTAAGTGAAAAACATCTGTGGTGACATGTGGGCTGGTTAATGCTTTTCCTGTACAACAAGATGATATCAACTTAAAACACATCGGCATACAAACCTAAATATAAGTAAAAATCCATTTACCTTTCATAATTTACCAGTAATATTCAATAGAGCACAATATATTAATGGAGATGTTACAGATCATTCTACTTTGTCCTAAAGCCTAACAAAATATATGTAGCAAATATTGGTAAAGTGATATGCGCATCCATATCATAGTGTAACAACATCTCACCTTTACAGATATCATGTTTAGCAGAGAAGACAGGAGCCTTCATAGAAGAGGGCTTCGGTTCTTTTAGTAACTGAATCTAGAGATGGCTGCTGATTAAGAGCATGGAGTTCTGGTTGAGATTTGGCTCAGTGTTAGGCGGCACTGTAAGCCCAAGGCCCTGGTTTGGTCCCCTGTCGGAAAAAAAAAAGAAAAAAAAGGCATGAGTTACTTTTCCGAAATCCTAAAACTCCAAGTACCAGGACTTACGTGTGGCCTGGCCATGTATATGAATCTGATGCCTCCCTGTGACATGTGGGGGGTTCACACAGATAGAAGACATACCAAATAGAAATAAATAAATAAATAAATAAATAAATAAATAAATAAATAAATCTAGCCTTGCCCGGCTGGCAGTGGTTCCATCTTCATCCCAAAACTTGGAAGGCAGAGGCAGAGGATCTCTGGTCCCGAGGCCAACCTGGTCTACAGGAATGAGTTCTGGGAACAGCCAGAGTTACAGAGAAACTCCTGTCTTGGGGAAAAGGGAGAATTTGAAAGAATCCACGTCCCACTTGTGCCATACTCATTCTGTTTTAGTTCACTATACTACCTTGAGATTATAATGAGGTGCCTTAGTAACTCTTAGCGCATCTGTTGATTGGGCTGTGAAGAGTCAAGTCCAGTTCCAAACATGGCTTCGTTCTGGGCCTTCACTTAGTGAGGAACATTGGTTATATAATACCTGCTCCGGGTACAAGTGTCAATCGACATCACTCCTGGTCTCTGTACTGTTAGCAGTGTTCATTTGTATAAGTAGCTCTATGATTACATTCTGTGTAAATCCATCCTGCGGTGAGCACAACAATGCACAGAAAGGGAATTAAATGACTCATGGTCCACACACCAGTCGCCAGGGCAAAATTAGATAGGACATAATAAGCTAACAGTCCACCTGTTGCTCTCCTTTCAGATCTTGAGTGATTTCCTTATCTTTCAGCATACAGGAAAACATTGTTTGCCTATTCCTGCTAGTTCTCATTCTTCACTGACTTCTTCCCTTGCCCTCTCACTTATCCACTAACTACATCTGTAGCAACATGACCAGTCTTTCCATAATCTGTGAAATTCTCATTCATTGAAACTGTAATGATTTTAGTTATCTAGAAATAGCTTTATTTTCAAATCAGGCAATTGCTATGTTTTAAAAGGCCAGTGATGCTCCAAGATATCTTGAGTGAATACACATCTTACTCAACCTAAAATAACAGAAGCTGAATAAATATTTTCCTCCACTTAAACACTTAAGCTGCTTTGCACTCAAGAATTGTCTCTCCATGATGATACCCAGATTAGTCAGAAAGATAATTATGGAGATTTTCATACATTGGAATTTCTTCTAATGGTTCTGGAAAACTTGCTATCTACACCTACTATAGAGAAAATATTGATTTCATGTGCATGCCCCCACTGAGAAATTTCAGGTGAGTTGTACTATGTTACATGGAACTCAATAATCATCCTGAAGTCCTGATAAGGAAGTTGAGATTTATCACTCTTAAACTTTACCCATATATTTCTTTAGCAGTACCAGAATACTCGAGCAACTGAACAGAATGCTCTTGGGGTCTTCTCCCTCTCTGTTTGCTGGCAATGAGATGAGCTGATAAGCATTAGCATGGTTGAATGCTTTCACATAATTGCTTGAAGCAGTTAGGAGCCCTAGGATCTAATGCTTTCCAAGCAGATTTTTAAAATCTCAATATGTGTTTGGTGTTGCGGACACATATTTGAGAGCCATTTTATATTCTAGAATTTTATGAAAAGTTTTTTGGGGCTTGAAAAACAGAATAGAGACAAACCAACAACAAAAACCAGTCAGTCCACATAAGCCAAGATCTGGGCTGGGTAACCTGCTATAAACAAGTTCATGGTTTGACCAAATCACCTCATTGAATTAGCTTTGGTTTGACCTGAAGATGACGAAATCACATAAATAATCTCAGAATATCAGTCTATAAAACCGTGTCCCTCCCCACGAGCTTGTCTCCATTTTACTTTCTTTTTTATTTATTTAAATCCAACCCTTGAACCCTCTCAGCCCCCTCACATTTCTTGTCCATTCCTCTTCTCCATGTCTCCCAAAGATGCTTCCCCCACCACAGGCCTCCTTACTCTCTGGGCCCTCAGGTCTCTCAAGATTTAGGCATCTTCTCCCACTAAGGCTGACAGCAGTTCTCTGCTATAAATGTGTCTGGGCCTCAGGCCAGCTCCTATATACTGTCTGGATGGTGAAATGTGTTTGGGAGGCTCCAGGGTCCAATTAGATTGAGACTACTGGTCTTCCCTGTGGGGTCTCCTCTCTTCCATCTCCCTGTAATTCAACCCCAGGTCCCCAACTTCAGATAGTAAGGTGTATGTGTCCACATCTGTCTCAGTCAGATGCTGGTTGAGTCTCTCATGAGCCATACTAGGTTCTATCGGCATATCATAACATCAATGTGATGTCAGGCTTTCGTGTCTCTATCATAGGGTGGATTCCCCATTGGGTCTATCTGGACTGCCCTTTTCACTCAATTTCTTCTATATTTTGTCCCTCTTGGGTTTTTTAGACAGGAATAATTTTGGATTAGGGAACTTGACTGTGGGTTGGTACCATCCCACCTCTTGAGGAATCCTATCTTTCCACTGAGTGGACTCTCCCCACTGTTGGGCATTTCATCTAGGTCACTTTGATTTGGTCTCTTACCTCGGTCTCTGGTACTTTCAGTGGTCTCCTCCCTCCCACCCCTTCCTGAGGCTGCATATTCCCATTCATCTTCTGGCCCCTGGGTTTCTACTCTTCCTGTCTGCATGGTGAAAGATGCCATAGAGATCCAGAAATTCCTTCCCTCTGGACTTAATTCCAAGAACTGTGAGTCATCAATGTGTTGCTGGTAAAACAAATTATGGTCTCTAAGAGTAGTTCATACTCTTAACCACTGAGTCATCATTCCAGCCATCCAGAACGACTCCTGTATCCTCGTGGATCTCAGGCCCTATTGGAATCTACTTTAACATGCATCAACTGTGTGACTCTAAATTAATAGCTTTCTAGCCTTGCTTACTAATTTGCCCTTCAGAGCGCAGAAGGAAAAGTATGTCAATAATATTTCTGGGTAGGACAATAGTTCTCACTATGAAAATAATGACTCCCTAATTCCCTAGAAATCCTTGGCAGTGTAGGAAGTTGGTTAGTAAGTAGAACCTGCTGACAATCAGCCTTCTTGCAAAACATGGGAAGAACAGCCTCTATAACAAGCTGCCAAATTCCTGGTTATATTTTCTGGTTCGGTGAGGTAAATCTAGCAACTACCTATTGTTGACCCTGGAGATCATCAAATTGAAACAATGTTTTAGTCTTCTTTTATTAAACACCCTGTGTTATTGCACATTTATCAACTGGAAAAATAGAGTTCTTGATCTCCATCCTTATGCAATCAGAGGTATGGTCTGGCAAGAGGTCTCTGGTGCTCTATATCCAAATCCTGCGAACTACAAATCGACCATTATATTACGATCCAATTCAGTCAAATGACACTTAGACTCTGAGGTATCCGTATTTTATCAGCCCTAATCGGAAGGTTCCAAACTAATGTGCATTACAATTTCTCATTTTTCCAAATTTATAATCTACTATGAGTCAACCGCCAATCATTTGCTCCCAAAATCCCCGCGCAATGAAATTCTCCTTTTCAATCCAGTGCACTAAATTAGATTACAATTAATGAGTCTCACTTTTGGCTGTTGGACTTCGACTCTAGCCAACACGAAACAAGTGTTTGGAATGATTGTAAGCTTTTCTTTTTAATAGGATTTTTAACATTCAATGCATATCATTGTGTAAAAGTTGGAATTGTTTGATGTTGTAGGTGTAACAATGGACAACCGTCATTGATCTATGTGGGTATGTAATTTCCTCTGTTCTTTACCCAAGAAGCAATATTATTTGAAGGGTCAGTGGGGTGGCTGATCCCAGAAGACCTGAAACATGTTTCATGAGCCTCACTGAATGTCCTCTCAAAGCCTGGGAAGGTTCACAGCAAAGTGGTAAAACAATGAACCTTGGATGTAGATTTATGGACTCATCACCATCCATAGCCATCTTGTCTACCACAACAGGGCCTGATGAAGTTAAATCAACATCTCATTGCCAACTAGTACGTGTTATCCTTGTCTGTTATGGTTAGGAACAAAGATATTTTGTAGGACCAGAGAGCTTACTAATGTTGTCCTGTGACTATTGGATATCATCTGTTTGGTTTACCCCTGAGCTCATTCAACAGGACTACTCTCTCAGTCATTATAGGCTCAATATTGTTTGTTGTGATTAAATAAATAACTGGCCAGTGGGTGGCGTTGTTCGAATTTATTCAGCTTCTAGCCATATATATTAGTCTATAAGTGGAGAGGGGATTATTAGAATTAAAATATATCATATTATTTTTGGTCAAGATCTTTTATGGCAATAAATTGTGAATCAATTGCACAAAGCAATTTTCAATAGACATAATTTCCCCAACCATTCATGGTTTTTTCTTTTATTAGTATTTTCTTTATTTTATTTCAAATGTTTTCTCTTTCTGATACTATACTCCTGCTTTTTATAAGGTGCTCATTACCCACCCTGCCTCCTGCCTCCTAACCTGACATTTCCCCATTGAGCATTAAGCCTTCCACAGGATCAGGCCTCTCTTCCATTGATGTCCAACAAGACCTTCCTCTATTTTGTATGTGGCTGGAAAATAGGTCCTCTATATGTACTTTTGTTCCTTGGTTTGGTCCTAGGAGCTCTGAGGTATCTGGTTGGTTGATATTGTTCTTTCTATGGGCTGTAAGCCCCTGAGCCTACCTCAGTCCTTTCTCTAACTCCTCCCTGTTCTTAGTTCAATGGTTGGCTGTGAGCTTCTGACTCTGTATTTGTCCAGGCTCTGTGAGTCTCTCAGGTGACCTGTATTATCGAACTCCTCTCCATGTGCCTATCCAGCATCCACAATGGTGTCTAGGTTGTGACTATATGGAATAGATCCCCAGGTGCTGGGTCAGTCTGGATGGCCTTTCCTTCAGTCTCTGCTCCAAGCGTTATCTGGCTATCATATGAGTATTTGTTTCCCCAGCCGAAGAAGGACTCAAGCATCAACACTTTGTCTTCTTTGCTTCTTGATCTTTGACACAAAGCTAAAACCATCCAGTGGGAAAAAGATAGCATTTTCAACAAATGGTGTGGTTCAACTGGTCAGCATGTGAATAATGTAAATGGATCTATTCTTCTTCTTGTACAGCTCAATCAAGTGGATCAAAACCTCATCAAACCAGATATACTTAAACTAATAGAAGAGGAGGTAGGGAAGGACATAAACACATGGGCACAGGAAATTTCCTAATTGAACACCAATGGTTTATGCTATAAAGATCAGGTTGACAAATGAGACTTCATAAAATTGCAAAGCTTCATAGCAGGGCAAGGATGCTTACATTAGGACAAAATGGTAGCCAACAGATTGGAAGAGAGATCTTACCAATCCTATCGAATAGAGGCTAATATCTGATATATATACAAGGAAGTCAGATCTTACACTCGATATTAGTTTCAATGGATTAACATATTGTTTGTTGTCATTAAAATTTAGCATTGTTGGCTGTCTACCTTGAATAAAGTCACTTCATTCTAAGCTTTTGGTTTTGGTCCAAATACCGTCACCAATATCTTGGTAAAGAAAGTAAAGATGTGAGGTTGGCTCCAGTGGTAAGCGTTTACACTAGCAGAAGCTCGAATAGAACAAAGAACAAAAAAAAAGAAGAAAATAGGGTATTACAAACAATGTGAGGTCATTCAGGACAATGTGTTGAGGGAAGAAAAGGGCAAAGGAGTTTAAGGTGTTTATAGAAGATGGATTCCAATCAGGAGCCAGGGAAGCAAAAAATAGACAGATAAATGGGGAGGAATGCTGCCAAATATGCTAGCAGACCCACCTGCTTTGAGTTAGTTAAGTTGCTAAAAAGAAGGGGAGGCCTGGTGGTAAGAACAGAATGCTTGGAAGAGCTTTCCAAAAACATGCAGAAACTGTTAGTCAACAAAAAATGTCTTCTACTTGCAAGATGGCACAGACAGGTAAAGCCCTGCCACTAAAGCTGAAAATCTGAATTCAATCTAGGTCCCACACTGTGGAAAGAAAAAAACCAACACTTACAAGTTATCCTCTGACTGCACAGGTGCATTGCACACATACACACACACACACACACACACACACACACACACACACACACACAAATATATATATGTGTATATATATATCACAAATAAGTAAATAATAAATAGATAAAATATAATAAAATATACTGTTGAATGAATATATTCAGCACTTTTTTCTAGGAGAGTCATTAAGGTTTATAAAAAAATTCAACCATTCAAAGTTTCTCATTTATCTTGCTGACTTTGAATAATTGAGTACTGCTTCACGAATTATTCATTCAATGAATATTGTCGATGGCTTCTCATGTGTCAAGCATTGTAATATTCTTGGGAAATTATGCCTATGAGGGAATTTTATTTTTAAAGTTTACCAATTTTTTTCTTACCTGGGTAAAACAAAAATCTCTTCCAGTGTGTAGTATACATTCTAAAAGAAAGTAAATGGAAATCAATACATGCTAAATATATTAACACAGAAATTATAAGGACTACTGGGGGAAAAAGACTGATTTGAAATGGGATGGTCAGTTAATAAGGTTCACTGAAGAGGCCTTTAAGGAGAAAGTTAAAAGACTAACTCAACCTTGCACTCTCTTGCAGAACAAACCACATTTTAGTATTAACTTGTTTCCAGTGCTGATCAAGATCCTGCCATTTATTCTTTATATGTCTAAAGCAAGATTCTCTCTCATGACAGTAGATAACCATCAAAAAATTGTCCAAGATCAAACAATTATATGAAAATCCAACACGGCTCACATCTAATTTTTCAGGATTGGGTGGATTTTTCCCACATCAGTTCTCCTAATAAGGTCTTCTACTGGAACCATGCACCTTTAGCCATACTAGCGCTAGCTATGTAAATCAATCATTTCCTAATGTCTCACTGTTCTGAATACCACTAGAATGTAAAGAGACTCCTCATTTTGGTGAAGGTTTCTATTGCTGTCATAATACAACATGACCACCAACAGTTATTCAGGAAAGGGTTTATTTGGGTTATGCTTCCATATCACTATTCATCACTGAAGGAAGTCAAAACAGGAACTCAAAACAGGGCAGGAACCTGGAGACAGGAACTAATGCAAAAGGCCATAGAGAATGTAACTTACTGGCTTGTTGCACATGGCTTTATTCAGTCTGCTTTCTTATAAAATCCTGGACCAGTCAAGGGATCGCACTACCAATAATGGGCTGGGCCATCTCCCATCAACCACTAATTAAGAAATTGTCGTAACGGCTTGCCTACAGCCTCGTCTTATGAATGCGTTTTCTTAATAGAAGTTCCCTCCTCTCATGTGACTTTGGCTTGTGTCAGGTTGACACAAAAGTAGCCAGCACGTGTCTGTCATAAGATCACAAGATGGCTAAATGACAGGAGGCCTTAGTATGTAAGAGTTACTCTTCAGAACAAGATCTTGTCTGTTCTCCCCTAATGATTTCTGCTATCCAGAAACCATGAGCCAGGAGGCCAATACCAAGAGGCTTCCAGAGAGGCCTTTGTAGGAATGAATTCAGGTGGGTCTTTGCAAAAAATCAGTGAGGGTCATATCCTCCTAATCTCATGAGGATCCCAGCCCTTTATGCAAAATATTCGAAAAAAATGGTAGATGAGTTTACTAGGTAAAAAGCCACAGTGTTGGATATGCCCCAAATCTGTTGCTGTGTCTGCTAAAAGACATCCTGTTCAATGACAGCTCAGTGACACCAGATACTTAAGAGACAGAAGCCTCCAAGGAACAACCCCAGCAACAGACAAAAAGTAATGAATAAATTCATCTTACAAAAAAGATTCTCCTTAATAAATTAGCTTACATGCAATATGATAAACATTCAAAAATACATATTTTGAGGTCATTGCAAAAATAAGAACAAACATCTATCCATATAATTAACTTAATCAGGACAAATAGCAACTAGATAAGTCAAATCCCAAGACTTAAATGTGCTTACCTCATGGGTAATTAAGGAAAGTGTTTAAATAGTTTAAACTAGATCTTACAATATTTGCATAATTGTAGCTGCTTGGATGTAGAGTCACATTGGGGCTAGAAGATTTTTCTTTTGGCCTGGGAAGACTCTTGGTTCCTTCAGTTAGGTACTTTAAAAAAAAAAAAAAAAAAACAAGGCTCAAATGAAATTAACTAAAAACTCACAAGCCAAATACTTTTCAAATAACTTCACTACAAACTCCGCTAAAACTCAAGGTTCTAGCTCATTTCTAGACCTATTTAAATGATGGTTTTAGGATCTCGGGTTCCCATAACTTTACAAAATCCTATAAGCGTCTGTTGGCAGTTTTCCAGTTTAAGGAAAGATGGATTTTTAGAATATTTTTTGGTTAAAAGAAAATATTAATTTCTTTCAATTGAACCACTCATTTAAACTAACACAAACATCTAGCTTTGAAAAAGTAATTAACGGGTTGGGGATTTAGCTCAGTGGTGGGTGCTTGCCTAGCAAGCTACAAGGCCCTGAGTTCAGTCCCCAGCTCGAAAAAAAAGAAAAAAAAAAAGTGCATTGGCTGGTTTACATTAACACCTCACTTCATACAGGATGGTCTCCAGAGCATGGAATAGTAATTGATTTCATCCTCAACCAGGAGGATGGAAAGGTGGGCTCTTGAAGTCTCTTTTTATTCCATAATTCCTAGGATCTCCCACTGGGAGTCACCTCCTAAGGTCCACGACAACTTTTAAAACACCACCCTGAGGCTAAAACTTTATATTCAGGCCTTTACAAGCTACTAACCAAGTTTCCACTTTGCTTTTTGGAAAGTATACAATTAACCAAACCCAGACAAGCTCAAAACTGGTTTGTGCAAGTGGTTCTCATCTTCTTTGGTGACAATTACTCCTTTTAGAATCTGCTGGATGCTATGGAACATCCTGGAGAATCTGTGTATGTATAATTTTAAATGATTCATAATGTAAAAAGGATCCACAGAGAATATTGATATGTATGTAGTTCAGACCAATATCTTCCATGTTTAATTTATCTTATTTGGTGCGAGGATTTGGGTCCTTATCCACTGCAGACTGTGATGTACTTTTACTGCTATGTGACCTTTAAATTCAGACTCCTTCATTTTTGTATTAAAAAAATATAGCTCACAAAAAGAAGAAATTTTCAAAGTCAAACAAGCAATTAAAATAGCAAGGCAAGATTAACATGTCTTATTTAAACCCCATACACTATTTTTTTCCTACCATATTGTCTCTCTGAGAGAGAGGGCAAAGCTATAATTTTCATAATTCTACTTTCTTTCATTTTCTAAAAACCCATGCACATAAAAGGTGTTTTCTATGAACCTTCCACAGGCTAGCTAATTTATGGGAAAATAGCTTTTGGTAATTTCTAACCTCAACACATTGAGAAGGTTCAGGTAGTCCTATAATAAATAGTGTTTCACTGTCCTATAAACTATGACAATACTTCAAAAGAACATGATAGTTTGCTCAAGCTCATTTGAACATGGAACAATGTAGGTTGCAGTATTCCAAGGACAGACAATTGGAAACACCTACCTAGTTGGTACACAGGTCTAAGTATCATTTCCTGCATCAAGGTAGACTTTGTACCTTTAACAGAATCGCTTGCATTTAATCTTATGACATATGTAAATCACACATTTATTATTGTTGCTGCATTCTGCACCCTCCAGGTACAAAGTGGCCATAGGCCGGCCACATCTTTTGAGCAGGCTGTCATTCTATAATATGACTTTGACACACTCTCCAAAAACGCCATGGGCTGTCGTTGGCTTCGACTCATTTCAGTATTGGAAGACAACAAAAAATTTAAAGTTACAGGGGGCCTAGTTAAAAGAAAGTTAGATCACTAGAGTTGTGCCCTTGAATACTGTATTAAATAAGGTTCTCAGGAGCAGCGTTTTTTGCAACTTATTGGTGCACGCTCCTTAAACCCTATATTTCCAAAAACGTTTCCATTATGATTAATAAAACTAGCAAAATTATAGTATAAAGTAACAAGAACTTAATTTTATGGTTAGGTCACTAACCTAAGGAATTAATAAAAAAGAATTTCAACATTAGAGTTTCAACGTTCTGAGCTACAGGAATAGAATCAATAGAGTTTGTGTTTGTGTGTTGGGTGCAATGTTGTGAAAAGAAATGTTGTAGGCTAATTTAGACAATAGGGCTGGGCATCTGTTGAGACAGAATCTAGGAGCTGCTCCAGCTTTGTAGGTAGTTATCTCAGCAATTGTAATGTAATGGAAGATCCTGGAGAGTTGCTGGTCTTCGTTTAGCACTGACCAGCCAAAGAAGCTGCTATGTGACCAAAGGGTAGAGTGGCTGCAACAAGGATAACACACCGTGCTCACCCAGCAAGAAGCAGAGCCAGTCAGGTAAGCAGCACTTCTAGTCTCTATATCTAGACCATGCGCAACAGAAGGTGCCATTCTCAAGCGGAAGCAGAAAGGGGAATAGAAGGGCCATCAGCTTGACCTCGTTATGAGATCCAAAGAACAAGATCCTTTCAAAAGGAAGGGATTGATTTTAGGATGGAGGAGAGATATCTCTTCTGGCTGACAGAGGAAGAGAAAAAAGTTTGTGTGGGTGTAAAAGAAACTTATGAGAATAGAGACAAAGTGGGATTCACGCCCAATCATTTGAATTCTATAAGCTAAGTAAACTAGCAGGAAAAACCATACATCTGTGTACACACATATATGCACACTAACATCCTAGCTGTTCCGTGGTTTAGTTTCCAACTTACAAAATCTAGAACCCTTGGGAAGAGAATCTCAGTGAGGATTGTCTATACTGGGTTGGCCTGAGGAGATTGTCTTAATTTCATTAATTGATGTGGACATCACTGTGGTGGGACAATTCCCTAGGCTGGAAATCCCCAAAGTATATAGGAGTGACAGGAAATGAGAGCTGAGTTCAAGCAAGTGAGCATGGGTGCTTTTGTTTCTCTCTGCTCTTGGCTGTAAATATGACATGATTAGCTGCATGAACCTTCTGTCCTGACTTTCCATGATGAGAAACTATAAACTAAACTAAAATCCTTTCTCCCCTATGTTGATTTTGTTTGTTTTTTCTTTTTTATTTATATGTTCCTTTTATTGAAAATAGATTTTCTCATGTCATATATTCTGATTATATTTTCTCTGCTCTCTATTTTAAAAGATCTCCTTAACTCACCTCCCATCAGAATCCACTCACTTACTGTCTCTAATTAGAAAACAGACATCTAATTTACAAAAGTAAAATAAAATGATAAATATAAATGTTTATTAAATATAAATATATTATTTATTACTACAATAAAAAATAAAATAATAAAATAAAACAATAATATAAAAAAACTAACACATAATAGGACAAAACAAACAGAAGACAAAGAGTCAAGAAAAAGAAACAAAAACAGATATACACAGAACCCCACTTCTATGCACTCTCAGGGCCTATAGGGGAAAAAGTGGAAGAAATTTGATATATAAAATATATACATAATGTAATATTTAGATTATATATAATATACTATATTATATACATTACATATATCACATATGCAATACATAATGTATATGTAATATATATTACATGTAATATAATTATAGTATAGACATTAATATACTTATATAATGTATATATTTTGTGTGTATATATATGCACATAGATAGATGAGTTAACTTTTTTAAAAATTAAAGCTCCAACAAGACATTATGAGATAAGGAAACTCCAAAGATACTGTTTGGTTCATTTTCTGTTGACATCTCCTGCTGGGCACGCAGCCTACTCTTAAGAGTAGTTTGTTTCCCCAATGAGACTCTCTGGAAAAACTAAATTTTCATCTGCAAGTGGTTATCAATTGAAGATACCTTCTGGAGTTAAGTGGTGGGGACACATATCTCCTCCTCCTTTTAGGTCTAGAAACTCATTTTTATCAAAGCAGCAGAAACAAAACTGGAACAAGCTTAAATGTGTTTTTTTTCATTAGACAGTCTAATGACATAGGCCAACAATGTACCAAGCTTGGGGCATTTTGCTGCAGGTTAATGAGTCCTATCAATGGTGGGATGAATATTCAACTTTAAAAAATAAATCTTATTATTTAAGTGATATTACTTAGAAACAAAAGTAGTTTTGCAAAATCTATCCTGATAATACCATTTTTCCATTCTCAATAATGTCCATATATTGCAATGACACCATAGAGAACTTTACAGCTATGATAACCACAGAAAGAGAAAAGAAGGTGGGTGGGAAGAGATTTCAGACTTGATTAGTGATCCATGATACTTTTTAACTTCTAAAGTATTTTAATAGTAAATATAGTAGATTTTTTATTTTAATACAGTAAATTAAATTTCATTTACCATTTTAATATAGTAAATTAAAATAGTAAACTATTTTAGTCAAACATATCTCTTCACCCAAATCCCATGGGAGGAGAGCTAGACCTTCAGAGGGGCAGACACGCCTGGGAAGCCAGAGGACAACTCTGCCCATTTCTGACTCTAGAGGAAAACACCAAGCCCATCTGGGCCCCCTGTGCACAGGGTCCCAAGCAAACACTGTACAGGACCTTCTGGTTGTTGACCTCACTGAGAAAAGCGACTCAGGCCTGAGACCAGAGGAAAGACCAACTTTTCTGCACCAAGCAACCTGCCTGGTGGACTCAGGACACACCCCCACAGGAAAACCTGAAGACCAGTAGACAGGAATGACTACACACCTGAAAGCAGAAAACTTGGTTCTCATAACTGGCTGAAAGAAAACAGGAAAACAGGACTATAGCACTCCTGACATACAGGACAATAGGACAGTCTAGCCACTGTCAGAAATAGCAGAACAAGGTAATATCAGAGACAACGTGATGTCAAGAGGCAAGTACAGGAAACCAAGACTACATGGCATCATTAGAGTCCAATTCTCCCACCAAAACAAACACTGAATATCCAAACAGAACAGAAAAGCAAGATCTAGATTTAAAATCATATTTGATCATGATGATGGAGAACTTCAAAAAAGAAAGACATAAAGAACTCCCTTGAAAAATGCAGGAAAACACAAATAAACAAGCAGAAGACTATAGAGAGGAAAGGTAAAAATCCCTGAAAGAATTCCAGGAAAACACAATCAAGCAGGTGAAGGAATTAAAAATGGAAATAGAAGCAATCAAGAAAGCAAATGGAGACAACCCTGGATATGGAAAACCAAAGGAAGAGACAAGAAGCCGTAGGTACAAGCACCACCAACAGAATGCAAGAGATACAAGAGAGAATCTCAGGAGCAGAAGATTCCATAACAATCATGCACCCAACTGTCAAAGACAATGGAAAATGGAAAAAGATACTGGCCCCAAAACATACAGGAAATCCAGGACACAATGAGAAGATCAAACCCTAAGGATAATAGGTATAGAACAGAGTGAAGACTCCCAACACAAAGGACCAGTAAATATAATCAACAAAATCATATAAGAAAACTTCCCTAACCTAAAGAAAGAGATGCCCATAACCATACAAGAAGCCTACAGAACTCCAAATAGATTGGATCAGAAAAGAAACTCCTCCTGTCACATAAAAGTCAAAACACCAAATGGACAAAACACAGAAAGAATATTAAAATCAGTAAGGGGAAAAGGTCAAGTAACATACAAAGGCAGACCTATCAGAATTACACCAGACTTCTCACCAGAGACTATGAAAGCCAGAAGATCCTGGACAGATGTCATACAGACACTAAGAGAACAAAAATGCCAGCCCAGGTCACTGTATCCAGCAAAACTCTCAATTAACATAGATGGAGAAACCAAGATATCCATGACAAAACCAAATTTACACATATCTTTCTACAAATCCAGCCCCCAAAACGATAATAAATGGTAAAGCCCAACATAAGGAAGCAAGCTATACCCAAGAAGAGGCAAGAAACTAATCGTCTTGGCAACAAACAAAGAGAAGAAAAGCACACAAACATAACCTCACATCCAAATATGAATATAACAGGAAGCAACAATCACTATTCCTTAATATCTCTCAACATCAATGGCCTCAACTCCACAATAAAAAGACATAGATTAACAAACTGGATATGCAACGAGGACCCTGCATTTTGCTGCCTACAGGAAACACAACGCAGAGAAAAAGAAAGACACTACCTCAGAGTAAAAGGCTGGAAAACAACTTTCCAAGTAAATGGTCTGAAGAAGCAAGCTGGAGTAGCCATTCTAATATCGAATAAAATTGATTTTCAACCAAAAGTCATCAAAAAAGATAAGGAAGGACACTTCATATTCATCAAAGGAAAAATCCACCAAGATGAACTCTCAATACTAAATATCTATTCTCCAAATACAAGGGCACCTACATACATAAAAGAAACCTTACTAAAGCTCAAAGCACACATTGCACTTCACACAATAATACTAGGAGATTTCAACACCTCTCATCAATGGACAGATCATGGAAACAGAAATTAAACAGAGACATACACAGACTAAGAGAAGTCATGATCCAAATGGACTTAACAGATATTTATAGAACATTCTATCCTAAAGCAAAAGGATATACCTTCTTCTCAGCTCCTCATGGTACTTTCTCCAAAATTGACCATATAATTGGTCAAAAAAACGGGCCTCAACAGGTAGAGAAAGATAGAAATAATCCCATGCGTGCTATCAGACCACCACGGCCTAAAGCTGGTCTTCAATAACGATAAGGGAAGAATGCCCACATATACGTGGAAATTGAACAATGCTCTACTCAATGATAACCTGGTCAAGGAAGAAATAAAGAAAGAAATTAAAAACTTTTTAGAATTTAATGAAAATGAAGGTACAACATACCCAAACTTATGGGACACAATGAAAGCTGTGCTAAGAGAAAAACTCATAGTGCTGAGTGCCCAGAAAAGAAATAGGAAAGAGCATATGTCAGCAGCTTGACAGCACACCTAAAAGCTCTAGAACAAAAAGAAGCAAATACACCCAGGAGGAGTAGAAGGCAGGAAATAATCAAACTCAGAGCTGAAATCAAAACAAAAAGGACCATAGAAAGAATCAACAGGACCAAAAGTTGGTTCTTTGAGAAAATCAACAAGATAGATAAACCCTTAGCCAGACTAATGAAGAGGACACAGAGAGTGTGTACAAATTAACAAAATCAGAAATGAAAAGGGGGACATAACTACAGATTCAAAGAAAATTCAAAAAATCATCAGATCTTACTAAAAAAGCCTATATTCAACAAAACTTGAAAATCTGCAGGAAATGGACAATTTCCTAGACAGATACCAGGTACCGAAGTTAAATCAGGAACAGATAAACCAGTTAAACAACCCCATAACTCTTAAGGAAATAGAAGAAATCATTAAAGGTCTCCCAAAAAAAAGGTCGAGATGGGTTCAGTGCAGAATTCTATCAGACCTTCATAGAAGACCTCATACCAATACTATCCAAACTATTCCACAAAATTGAAACAGATGGAGTGCTACCGAATTCCTTCTATGAAGCCACAATTACTTTTATACCTAAACCACACAAAGACCCAAGAAAGAAAGAGAATTTCAGACCAATTTCCCTATCAACACAAAGATACTCAATAAAATTCTTGCAGACGGAATCTGAGAGCACATCAAAACAATCATCTATCATGATCAAGTAGGCTTCATTCCAGGGATGCAGGGATAGTTTTACATATGGAAAACCATCAACGTAATCCACTATATAAACAAACTTAAAGATTAAAAACCACATGATCATTTCACTAAATGCTGAGAAAGCATTTGACAAAATTCAAAACCCCTTCATGATAAAAGTCCTGGAAAGAACAGGAATTCAAGGCCCATACCTAAACATAGTAAAAGCCATATACAGCAAACAAGTAACTAATATTAAAGTAAATGGAGAGAAACTTGAAGCAATCCCACTAAAATCAGGGACTAGACAAGGCTGCCCACTCTCTCCCTACTTATTCAATATAGTTCTCTAAGACCTAGTCAGAGCAATCAGAAAACAAAAGGTGATCAGAGGGATACAGATTGGAAAGGAAGAAGTCAAAATATCACTATTTGCAGATGATATGATTGTATACTTAAGTGATTCCAAAAGTTCGACCAGAGAACTACTAAACATGATAAACATCTTCAGCAAAGTGGCTGGGTTTAAAATTAACTCAAATAAATCAGTAGCCTTCCTCTACACAAAACAGAAACAAGCCGAGAAAGAAATGAGGGAAACAACAACCTTCATAATAGACCCAAATAATATAAAGTACCTCGGTGTGACTTTAACCAAGCACATAAAAGATCTGTATGATAAGAACTTCAAGCCTCTGAAGAAAGAAATTGAAGAAGATCCCATAAGTTGGAAAGATCTCCCATGGTCATGGATTGGCAGGATTAATATAGTAAAAATGGCCATTTTACCAAAAGCTATCTACAGATTCAATGCAATCCCCATCAAAATACCAATCCATTTCTTCAAAGAGTTAGACAGAACAATTTGCAAATTCATCTGGAATAACAAAAAACCCAGGATAGCTAAAACTATCCGTAATAATAAAAAGACTCTTCGGTTATCACTCTCCCTGAACTCATGTAGTATTACAGAGCAATAGTGATAAAAACTGCATGGTATTGGTACAGAGACAGACAGATAGACCAGTGGAATAGAATTGAAGACCCAGAAATGAACCCACACACCTATGGGCACTTGATTTTTGACAAAGGAACCAAAACCAGTGGAAAAAAGGTAGCATTTTTCAGCAAATGGTGCTGGTTCTACTGGAGGTCAGCATGTAGAAGAATGCAGATCGATCCATTCTTATCGCCCTGCACAAAGCTTAAGTCCAAGTGGATCAAGGACCTCCACATCAAACCAGATCCACTCAAACTAATAGAAGAATAAGTGGGGAAGAATCTCGAACACATGAGCACTGGAGAAAATTTCCTGAACAAAACACCAATGGCTTATGCTCTAAGATCAAGAATCAACAAATGGGATCTTATAAAACTGCAAAGCTTCTGTAAGGCAAAGGACACTGTTGTTAGAACAAAGGGACAACCAACAGATTGGGAAAAGATCTTTACCAATCCTACAACAGATAGAGGGCTTATATCCAAAATATACAAAGAACTCATGAAGTTAGACTGCAGGGAGACAAATAACCGTATTAAAAAATGGGGTTCAGTAAAGACTATACATGGACTGACCCTGGACTCTGACCTCATAGGTAGCAATGAATATCCTAGTAAGATCACCAGTGGAGATCAAAAACTCAGGTGACAGCAGATGCTGGCGAGGATGTGGAGAAAGAGGAACATTCCTCTATTGTTGGTGGGATTGCAGACTGGTACAACCATTCTGGAAATCAGTTTGGAGGTTCCTCAGAAAATTGGACATTGAACTACCTGAGGACCCAGCTATACCTCTCTTGGGCATATACCCAAAAGATTCTCCAACATATAACAAAGACACATGCTTCACTATGTTCAGAGCAGCCTTATTTATAATAGGAAGAAGCTGGAAAGAACCCAGATGCCCTTCAACATAGGAATGAATACAGAAAATGTGGTACAACTACACAATGGAATACTACTCAGCTATCAAAAACAATGACTTTATGAAATTCGTAGGAAAATGAATGGAACTGGAAAATATCATCCTGAGTGAGGTAACCCAATCACAGAAAAACACACATGTTATGCACTCATTGATAAGTGGATATTAGCCCAAATGCTCAAATTACCCTAGATGCACAGAACACATGAAACTCAAGAAGGATTACCAAAATGTGAATGCTTCACTCCTTCTTTAAAAAGGGAACAAGAATACCCTTGGTAGGAATAGGGAGTCAAAGTTTAGAAAAGAGGCTGAAGGAACACCCTGCCCCACATGTGGCCCATACATATACATATACAGCCACCAAACTAGATAAATGGATGAAACAAAGAAGTGCAGGCTGACAGGAAGTAGATCTCTCCTGAGAGACACAGCCAGAATACAGCAAATACATAGGCAAATGCCATCATTAAACCACTGAACTGAGAAAGGGACCCTCATTGAAGGAATCCGAGAAAGGACTGAAAGAGCTTGAAGGGGCTTGAGACTTCATATGAACAACAATGCCAACCAACCGGAGCTTCCAGGGACTAAGCCACTACCCTAAGACTATATATGGACTGACCCTGGATTCCAACTGCATATGTAACAATGAATAGCCTAGTAAGAGCACCAGTGGAAGGGGAAGCCCTTGGTCCTGCCAAGACTGAACCTCCAGTGAACGTGATTGTTGGGGGGAGGGCGGTAATGAGGGGAGGATGGGGAGGGGAGCACCCATATAGAAGTGGAGGGGGAAGGGTTAGGGGGATGTTTGCAGGGAAACCGGGAAAGGGAATAACAATTGAAATGTAAATAAGAAATACCGAAGTTAATAAAGATGGAGGAAAAAAATTTAATGAATGTGTCTTTCATTTTCAAATATCAATAATGTCAACAGTTAACTTAGAGCATGATTACAATAATTATTCCATCATACATACAACTACTCACTTATCGTTCCTTTTTATTTAATTTAAGATAAAAAAAAACAGCTGTTGCTGCCTTGCTTATTCAGAGATTATGTATGAAACTTATTTCAAATTGGCACTGGGAGTGGGAAGGAAACACAATAATTTTTAAGGAACTTGTGAACAGAGTAGTAGAAAGGGCTGGTTACTGGGCAATGATCTATCAACCCTGCAGCAGCTCTGATAATAATAAAACGTCATGGAGCTTGAATAAAAGAAGAATGGCAACAGAAATGCACATGATTACCATAGGTCATGTGGAAAGTTAATATATGGTCATCTTCAACTGTGATAAATAGGAGAAGTTTAGACATTTGAAGCAATTCAGAAAGAATTGCCTTCATAGTATCTCTTTACGTAAATGCTGGTCTGGATTTTTACAATTGGTCTTTTCCAAAACTAAACAAAGTGAAACAAAAGGCTCAACAAAAACATGAAGTGCATTTTGTATTCAGAAGCTACTTCTGGGCATACAGCTTGGTTGGACTGTGGTGGATAGACCCAATGTCACACTACTGGAAAAAAATTATTTCCCCCTTCTAAGCAGATATCAATTGCAAATAACTTATTGCTTTGAGTTGGAACTATATGCCCACTTTCTCTTCTCAGTGCTAGAATTTTGATTTGGATAGAAATATAATTGATATTTTATTGTATAAAACTAATATTTAAAGAATTTCCATTGCATCATTCAGAGGTAGCACAAATAATTTCAGTCCAAAGCCTCATAATAAGCTTAAACCTAACAACTCAGTTCCCCATGATTTTTAGTATTATTTATGTTCCCAATGAATTTTAAGTATTTTTTCTTGGAATTCACAAAGGATTGGTTCTAAAGAAATCCAGGTGATGGATTCCAAAGTCTCTGGAATGAATTTCATTCCCTACAAGAAATGTGTTGCTATTGGCAGATAGACAGACAAATAGACAGACAGATAGATAGATAGACAGACAAACAGACAGACAGACAGATAGATTCTCTATATTTTAAATGATCTCTATATTATGATATTATGATACAAGTCTTGTATGAATATATATATTCCATCTATTTTCAATGCAAAGTTAGTCAAATATGAGGTTGCATTATCCACAGGTATAAAGGGCTTATTTTACTATGAAATGGGAACTGGTTTGAATAAACATAGATTAAGAAAGAAAAGAACAGAAGCTGGAGTAAAGGCTCAGAAGTTAAGAGTATTGGCTGGCTGTTCTTTCAGAGGTCTGGGTTCAATTCCCAGCACCCACATAGTAGCTCACAATTGCCTGTACCTCCTTTTCCATGGGATCAGACTTTCTCACACATGTACAATGTACATAAAATAAAAACAAACAAATAAATAAATAATTTTTTCTTAAAAAAAGAAAAGGATAGATTCATGACCTCATAGATTTAAAAAACTAACAAAGGAGTTAGGTATGTGGTGGGAAAAAATAGCGTGTGTAGTGGGCCAAATGGTCACCTCCAAACTATGTCTGTTTCTTAACTCCAATAAGTTGTAAAATACTACATTTTGTAGCAAGAAAAGTATATCAGGGTAAGGATCTTGAGAGGAAGCACTTATTCTGAATAATTGGGATTGGTCCTGAGTGCATCACTTACATAGCAAAAAGAGAGGTCAACTTGAGATTAGGTTAAGCAACAGGGAGAAGGAAGTGTCAAAATGGAGCCGAATGGAGCAGGAAAGATGGCTTGGCAGGTTAAGTTCCTGCCATGAAAACCTGAGCACAAGAGTTTGAGACATAATAACATATAATTCAAATGAAAGCCAGATAGGAGGGTGGGGTGTCCCACAAGTAGCTCCAGAGCTAGGAAGGTAGAGACAATAGCTCCCTAGACCAGCTGGCTACCTAAACTAGCCACTATGGGGGAGTCTGAGAACAACTAAACAATCCTGTGCCCATGCATAAGGCGGAAACTATTCCACTAAGACTCACAGTGTCAACCTCTGTCCAAGCATTCATACAGGTCTGCACATCACACACACGCCCACGATGGAGCCATATGAAAACCACAAGCCACAGAATAAATATTAGAGCCATCAGAAACGAAGTGAAGTAAAACAGCTTCTTCCACAACGACTCCAGAAGGAGTGTGGCCCCAACACACACTGCTTTCAATCTTCTGAACTCCAGGATTCTGAGAGAATAAATTTAAGTTTCCAGGTCCTTTGTTCCTACAGCCCTAGGAAACTAATTCTGCACACAAATTAGTTATAATTATATTTTGTGATAAGTGTCAGAAATGAATAGTACAGGATGCTGTAGGAGTACAGCATGGAAACTATGTTTTTATTGAGTGTAGTGAAATGGAAAATGAACAATATAATTACAGACTCAGTATATGGAAATTCTGATTACTAATCATGATGCTAAACATGGCAACACATTTGTATACATAAGCTCTAAGAAATAATCCTTGAAGTATTGAAGATAGATGGATGACAGGTGATTGAGAGATTGATAGGGTAAGCAGGTGGTGGAAGGTAGGTGCAGTAGGTAGGTGGGGTAGGTGGGTAGGTGGTAGGTAGGTAGGGTGGGTGGGTCGTGGGTGGTGGGTAGGTGGGTGGGTGGAGTGGTGGGTGGGTGGGTGGGTGGGTGGGTGGATAGGTGGGTAGGTGAGTGGGTGGGTGGGTAGGTGGGTGGGTGGGGAGGTAGGTGAATGGGTGGGTGGGTGGGTGGGTAGGTGGGTGGGTGTGAAGAGGGATCTGAAGCTTCTATGCCTTTTGTGAGGTATATATATTTCTACTATGGAAAGATAATTTGATATTATTTGAAAAAACTTTACTTCTTCACTTAAATGAAGTGTGGAGGCATAATGGCTTTTAAACTATGCACGTATACGTAACAGGTTTCTGTATTGTATTTTCGTACCTGCATAGTGTATTTTGACCAATTTCCCTCCTTGCCTTCTTTTATTCCCTTCCTTCTCCCGCTGACTCCTTTCCTTTCTCCAAGAATCTTCCTTCTACTTTCAAGATTTCGTGACCCAGTGAATTCCATTAGGTTTGCTTACAGAGCATAGATGAGGGTTATCTACAGTACAATAAGTACTTTACCAATGACTACACCACTGACATTTTTTCCTCTTCTAGTAACCATTAATGGCTACAGATCCTTGGGGAAGAGTGGGAATTCATATGCCACTCATACTCCACAAGGAGGTTGACAGATCCAATATCTGATGCTTTGAGTTAACAATGTTGAACGCCTTTTTAAAAATCTAGATTGTAATGGCTGGTAATGTTTTCATGTATCTAGTTCTTTTTTATTATGTCACTGAAACTCTTTCCAAAACCCAAACAGAAAAAAAAAGTGTAAACAAAAAGCTGACAAGTGTGTAAGGTGGAAAAAAATCCAAACTTACTTCCTCCCCAAAGCACAGAGCACTTTTCTAAGGAGAGGCCCTTGCTGAAGGACCTGAGATTGATCATCTATAGCAAGGAACAGTCTTTCCTTGATTTATTTCCAAGTTTATGGGATGGAAAATGTTTGTGGCCATACAATAGAATCAATAATCTATTTGGGCTAGTCTCACAAGATATTTAAAACTATTAAGTGTTTTTCTGGGCCTGGTGGCACAAGCATTTAATTCCAGCATTCAGAATAGAGAGGCAAATGGATCTCTCTGAGTTTGAAACCAGTCTGGTCTATTTGGCAAGATAATATCTCAAATGTATTTGGGTTTTTAAGGAAAACATTAACACACACACACACACACACACACATATATACATACACACACATATATAATAAAACCTTATAAAATATGTATATAATATATAAAACCTATATATATAAATATATATTTAATATATGGTTTGAAAAATTATGAATAAATATCATATGTTGTTATAGCATAGATGTCATTAAATTGACTGTCAATGAAGAATAGAAAATATAAAATAGAGTAAGGTTGCAGTTTCCGGAGAAGTAATGAAATAATATCACTTGAAAATGAGAAATCAAATAAGAGATGTCCATTGCAGATAACAAATATCTAATAGTCCAATAAGAAATCAGTGAGCAGAAAAGAAGAAAGGAGGAAGAAATAATAACTTAATATGGGTCATGTTAGGAAACCAAGAGATAGTATTTAAATAGCATATGGATAACTCAAGGTCTTATGAACTAGAGATACTCACCTAGCAATAATAAACATAAGTGAAATATGCACTTTAAGTATATATCATGAAAATGAGAAAAAGTAATTTATTTAACAAAAACCTCATTGAGTATATATAGAGCATACAGTTATGTTATATAAAAATATAAAGTAATATGACCAACTAGGAATAAATTAATCATGTTTTTATGTATAAATAGGAGTAAATTCTCTATAAAAAATACTTTCAGACAGCTTAAAATGAGTTTCAGTACTAAATAGACTAAGTAATTTATATAAATTTGGGATGGTTTTGTTATGTGTGACTGAAATTGTGTGTGTGTGTGTGTGTGTGTGTGTATGCACGTGTGCATCCACCTATGCATGGAGGCCAGATGCTAATATCAGGTGGATTTCACACCACTCTATTGCATAATTTTTGAGGCAAAATGTCTCACTAAAGCTGGAGTTCACTGAATGACTAGACTGCCTGACCAGTGTTCCTGAGGAAGTCTCCCATCTCTGCCCCCCCCAATACTGAACATTCCAGCACATGTTGTCATACTCAAATCTTATACATGAGTTCCTGAGATGTGAACTTGTGTCTTTATACTTGCACAGCACACACTTCCTAACTGAGCTACCTCTTCCAGACCACAAGTATTTTAAAAGAATACATTAAAGAAGCTAGGTGTTGTGGTACCTGTCTATAATCTTGGTACTCAGGAGACTAGGGAAGGGGTATCATGAGTTTAAGTCTACCCTAGGCTATATTGTAAGAATCTATCTCAGGAGAATTGAAAAGTGGGAAAGCAAAAAGAACATATAAAGGATTAAAACAAGATATAGATATAGATATAGTTATAGATATACACACATATATATCTTCTAGTTGGTTTTGTGTGTCAACTTGACACAAGCTGGAGTTACCACAGAGAAAGGAGCCTCCCTTGAGGAAATGCCTCCATGAGACCCAGCTGTAAGGCATTTTCTCAATTAGTAATCAATGGTAGGAGGGCCTCTTGTGGGTGGTACCATCCCTGGGCTGGTAGCCTTGGGTTCCATAAGAAAGCAAGATGAGCAAGCCAGGAGAAACAAGCCAGTAAGTGACATCTCTCCATGGCCTCTGCATCAGCTCCTGCTTCCTGACCTGCTTGAGTTCCAGTCCTGATTTCCTTTGGCGATGAACAGCAATGTGGAAGTGTAAGCAGAATAAACCCTTTCCTCCCCAACTTGCTTCTTTGTCATGATATTTTGTGTAGAAATAGAAATCCTAAAAATGAATATATATATATGTATATATATATATATATATTAAATCTTGAGATATAAAAAGTTACATTTTTTCTAGAATTCCTAGAAAACTAAGGGAAATGACCTGAAAAGTCCTGAGGGCCCAGTTCCTTCTCAACTTATAAATTAGCTGAATAACTGAAGACTGTGGTGTTGTCTCCTATAGACGATATAACTGCACTCCAGGCAAATATACTCCCTGGAGCTTCTCAAATTTTCTATTTTAGTTACCCCAAATCAAAGAAAACAGTGGAATTCCGCCTTAAGCAAACCACCAAGTGAAGTGGAAATTTCTGATTTCTTTGGAAACTCAGTTATGTCATGTTTTTCTGGGGCAGACAGGTGAAAGAGCTTTGCTAAAGCAGAAGCCTGAGAACATGTACTGTTTCGACAGAATATGAGTATGACGTCACAGACAGTGAGAGGAGACTCTGGCTTGGGTTCACCTTGTTCCACTTTTCTAGTCTTCACTAACAAGGCTTTGGCATTGGTTCACCTTACATGATGCTACTGACTTTTGCTCCTTGTGACTTGGTAAAGAGTAACTCGCCAAAGAACTTCTTGTGATATTCTGGCAGCTTCTTGCTGCTTCCACTGCTTTGGATGAGTTGCGGTTTCTTCTGGATAAAACTGTTCTTGCTGATTCCTGAGTGGTGATGGCCGAGTAGACTGGACTGCTGGCAATGAAGATTGGAATAGCCCTATAGAATTATTTCTAAACAGGTCCACAACCACTGTTTCCTATTCACCTTTCTTTTCTGCTACCCTTGGTGGGTGGTGGGCTAGAAGAGAGGATGAAGTGTTTAAGAACACTTATTAAAGTTTTTCTCAAGTTCCCCTTAGCCATTCTTAGAATTACTACAGTGGTCAATACCTCTCATGTGTACATAAAATCTTTATAGTCACATAGTTTTTCTTCAGGAGAGAATCCAGTCCCAGAGCAATCTCCATGCCTCTCCTTGTCTTTTATTGCACTCTCTTCTTCAAGCAAAGCTTCTAATAAGGATACTCCCTCCCAGATGATGGTGGCCATTTAATAAAATGGTATTTGAGCCCTTTTGTCTAAGTTTATTTTACCAATAAATAGATGAGATTAAGCTTTTAAACAAGCTTAACAAATATCTCATCATGAGGGTTATCACCAGCTAATTTCAAACAGTGGCTAGCTGACTTTGGGTAACGCTCTTTTCTGTTGTATTCAAACAATTGCCTCTCTGCTTACCCAAAAGGTCAACATGAGCTGTAGAAATCCCACTCTTAACCCTTCCTGTACCCTGCACCCATGTGACATGACTGCTTCAGGCCACACAAATGGGTACGTAGCCCAAGATAGGGTAATAGTAGAGTCTGTGTTCGTGGTTATTGGCCCGAGAGAGTATCTGACTCAGGCCAAGTCCTACACAGACAATTGGAGGAGAAACTGAGAGAGAAATTCTGTTTTCTCGTTTGTTTTTAAGTTATTAGACTAAATCCCTGATAAATGCCAGTAGCTGTGATATATGCTGCAAAGTAAAGGTTACCTGATAACAGGAGAAAATGAGACCATCAGGCAGAGATGAGAGACAGGCAGATGGATTTGGTGACCTACAAGCCCTCTGTTTGATTACCTGGTGTACATGCTCTCTCTACAGTGCTCCATGTGAGCTACGCTTTCTTTTTCCAGAAGCATCCTGGTTTTGCCTCAAGTAAATTGAACTGGATTTGTGTTTCTTACAAGGAAACAAACAAACAATCCTGAGCTGATTATCTTGTAGTAATCAGACGTTGACCACTGAAGTGTGCTCTCCTCTTGATGATTATGCGCATTCTCCATATACTCCCTTAGGTGCAGGTAGAGGTGAGAGTGACAAAGATGAGATGAGCAGTTAGCAACTATCACTTGTTGATAACTTAATGAGTATCAGACTTTACGTTAGGCACTCTTTCCATTAGCACCTTTAAAATCTTCACCGTTCTATTGGGTGGCTATGCTATTTACATGCTACAGATTGGTAAACTGAGCTTCTGAGAGATTCTGTAATGTACAATCAGAAAGCACATAAACAGTGTTACAGCTATATAAAGTAGATCAAATCGTTTGCAATGGTTCTGTGGTTTTAGGCTGACACTGGGGAGTTCAGTGGTTTTCTTCTGATATCCCTATAACTCCCAGGATGGGAGTTGCTATGAGTCAGGTTTGCACTTTAGCTGCAAAAACTGCAAAAAGAAATCTTATGGTCCCAGAAAATGTTCCAAATCTTCCCATGCTGATGATGTAAATTCAGGTAAAATGGAAAGAAAATTCAAATGGCCATTATTGTTCACAGTCCAACATTCTTTCCTTGTTTACAGGAACTATTGCGATTAAATATTAAAATCCTGAGGTGTCATTATATTATTCAAAGTCAAGTTTTTATGACACCTACTTTTACAAAGATGAATCTCAAGAGACTGGAAGAATATTGGGCTAAGTGTTTTGGGGTTTTGCACCCCCACCCAGGCTGTACTGAGAGTAATCAAAGTGATTTTAAGCCAAAGAGATTGCACCACTCTAAAGAAACTGAAGAGATTCAAATGATTTATTAGGCTTTATGCCCTATTCCTAACACCAAGTTAAGTGAAAGGAATGAGGTGGAATGGAGGCAGCTGTCTTCAGACTCAGGGCGCTTATGCCTGCACTGGTATATAATATACATTATGCTACCTTGTTTCTTCAGCATCCATGCTGCAGCCAGTAACTCAACAATAGCTTTATGCCAGCCCAGGGGGTAATAAATGGCAGGCCGTAGAATGTTTTATTCTGCATTAGTGCATTGCTTCAGCCAGCTAATGAGTCTGACTTCCCAGCCTGCCTCCTTTATTACCAAACATGAATTTATAGGCAGCATCTGTCCTCCAGAGCCTAGAGCGGTTCCTGTGGTCCCTATGGTGTGTTGTAATCTGACAGTTCCATAGGTAACATACACAGGACTTTCAAAACTGGGAAGTTTTGTTGTGGAAGCTGTAGTGTGACACAGTGTGTCCTACCTTTTGTCCACACTGCAATGCTTGTAAATATTGCAATGGTCTGCTAAGAGGCCTCTGGCTTCTTTACACTATCAATATTGGAACCCCACTGGGACTCCTCTCCAACATCCTGTTTCTGTCCAACGTCATGGAGATCCCACAGTTGTGGATCTGTAGAACTGGCCCCTTCATGTACTCCAGCAGTTCATCAATGGGGTAGAGGTTGAGGTGGGCCAATTCAAAGTCCCAGATCTGGGCCTGTAAGTTACCTGAGCTGTTCAGTTTGCCAGCTCTCCTGCACCCACACCATCAGGACCGCTCATCAACAACCCCTGCAATATGCAGAGCCTGCTCTCTGAAGTGAGGGGCAGAACCATCTCTCATCCTCTCATGACCTCAGTGGGGCAAGCTCTCCCACCTAAGGAAGGTGGCAAGTGATAATGGAGGCGAGACCACCAGCCTGAGGGGAGAAAGGAAGCAGAGTAGGAGAGCAGGATTCAGTTGGCTGTGATTATGGACAGAATAACCTCCAGACTGCTACAATGAGACGAATCTACATTATATTTCAGGAATAGGATACATACGGACTTTTTTAGGGGTCAGCCGTGGCATCAAGTGAGCAGAAAGGACTGATTGGTTATAGGACAGCACCTAATTATCATGTGGGCAGGAAGTCAGAGTGGGACTTGTGTGCTGAGTTATGCAACCTTGCAGAGAACTCTATACAATCACTCTTCAGACAAGGCCAGCTGCTTGTGTTCAGGAACATTCTCCAGGAAAAGACAGGCAGAGACCTGAAAGTCTGGCTGAGAAAAGGAGTCCCTCATTTTGTGTTGAACTCAGAAAGCCATCGATCATGGGGACTGCTACCTTAACAACAAGGTTCCTCAACAAAGAGGAGGGCATGTTTCACTTGTCTGTGGGACTTGCAACAGGAAATAGTCAGGGTCAGCTTCCTGGCACTCAAGCCTTCGGTGCCTGTTCATCTGCAGTCTCCATGTCTAGAGCCATTTCTACTGAACTGCCCAGATGAGGTACAGGGCCTGTTTTCCCAAGTGCTACAGCAGGTGAGTGGCTAGGACAGCTCTCCTGTGCTCACAACCCCAGGGCCAGCTCTCCTGCCTCTCTTAGGCCTCAAACGGCAAGGAGAGGGGGAGGGCATGTCATGACTTAACACACAAGTTGTGGGGCAGCTCTCCCACACTCATACCCTCAGGGCTGGCTCTCTTGTGCCAATGCCATCAGAGTCATTCTATTGTGCTCCCCAGATGAGATGCAGAGCCCTTTCTCCCAAGTGCTGTAGCAGGTGAGGGGCAGGATTATTTCTCCTCCTCTCATGACCTTGTTGGGCCAGCTCTCCCTCCTGAGGCAGGTGGTAAGGGCAAAAGGGAGGAGAGCGGTTCTCTTTCTCCCTTACTGATGCCACCACACAGCAGACAAGAGGCAAGGCAGGCTTCCCCATGTTCATAACCTTGCCACCAGGGCCAGCTCTACTCTGCTGACCAGGTGAGCTATGCAACCTGCTCTGGCAAGTGCTACAGCTGATGACGGCAGGGGCAGCTCACTTGCTCTCATGACCCCAGGGCCAGTCCTGCCACAGGGGCAAGAGAGGAGGAAAAGTTGTCTCTCCTTTTCCCATGCCATTGCACAGGATATGAGTGGCAAGGCCAGGACTCCCACGCACATAACGTTGGGGCCAACTCATCCACAACTCCAGCAAACAAGAGCCAGCTCTACATTGTTTCCTGGATGATATTCTAGCCTGCTCTCCTGAGTACTACAGCTGGCAAGGGGCAGGATCAGCTCTCCTCTTCTCACAACCTCAGGGCCATCTCTCAGATCCAGGCAAGGGGTGAGGCCTGTTCTACACAGCCTATAGACATCAACATACCCCCAGGCAGCCCAGATCATGGATGTTTACCCACACTTGGTGCTTACAGACCCCTGCCACTGCAGTGCTATGGATCCAGATGTGACCCTTGAGACAGTACAGGCCAGGACCCCACCATGGTGCTAGTTGGCATCATCAGATACTCATATCAGCTGTTCCTTGCTACCCTTAAGTCTTCAGTTCTACCTCTCTCCATTGTGCCCACATCCTTCTGTTTCTCTTTCTCTCCATTTCTCCACCACTTAAGTGTTCCTCTGAGTGGTACATTAGGGTCTCTGACTGTCAGGGGTCATCTCAGGAGTGGTCTTGGCAGTGCTATGCCTTGCTTGTGCATTATGGCACTGGGCAGGGGGCATCTTGGGCATGGTCTGCCCCTCCAGGATTACACAACACAAGATTGATCATCTCAGGCTAACTCCCTGACCAGACCCCATGGCGCCAGGATGGTGGTCATCTGGTGCTCATTCTTTATCAGGGCCTGACTATGTGAGCCCACACAGGAGTTGTCTATATCATGCTTGCTCGTTCCTGCGGCCCAAGGTCCTGGGTGTGGTACTTCTAGTCTCCTCTTGTCCAACGGGCTGCATAGTTCCAGAAAGGCTTTATCTCATCTAAAGCTGGCTCCCTACCCTGAGAGTCCATCCAGACTTACGCAGTGCAGGACTTGTGGTCATCTCAGGCAGACTTTCGGGGAATGTTAGGCTTCTAATCATTCAGATGTTCATAAGTCATAACACTAAGCTTAGATATATCATCTCTCCTCTGCCATGTACTGATACACATGTGACAGAGAAGCCACTCCAGCAATGCCTCTATGGGCAGCTAAATAAAAATTTAATGGGGCTATTAGCATTGTGTAATCCTAAAAAACCCATCTTGATAGATCACATTTGTCCTCATTCAGAAATACATTTGTGATGTAACGTTCCTATCAGTTACTATGAATCTAGTATCTATCTGTCGTGTTGAGAGTAGTATCATGGGAGAAATAATGACAAGTTGGGCACCCTTTCCTCAATGGCTTGCTAAAGTTCAACAGCTACAGTCTAAAGCGAACCATGTAGCTGTCATAAACAAAGTGCCAGGTAGGTAGGTTCACATTAAATATTATTGTTATTATTGGTTATTGATAATCATTGTATTATTGATGTGGAAAGGAGAGTAGATTGTAAAGGGAGCAGAGAGGAAGACTGGAGATTTGAAGATCATTGATAATTTGAAGAAAGGATAAAAAACAACCTGATGGACAAAAAGAAACAAAGTCAAGGAATTCAGAAAACATGATCATTCAAAAGGATAGAAAACTGCACACAAATTTGGTTGTGTCATACATGTAATAGTCAGGGTTTGTCAGCTACACTGGATCTTAAGAGGAGTGAGGAGTGGGCTTAGCTTAGAGATACAGTGTTCTTCACAACAATGGCTGTCAGGCTGTAGTAGCTGGCAAACTTTGTTATACTGACTAGAGTCTCATCCCCCTCAACTGGTTCCTTCAACAATGATATTATTTGACAGAATAAACCCTCTATTTCCAAGACTCCCTATCTTATTTCTATTGCCTGGATGCCTCAAGGGAACTGTAGAATGGTTCTACATCTTATTTCATTTGGGGTTTTTAACAGACTTTTATTGCATTGTATATTACTTGAGACCTGATCTAACTGCAAGGCCCAGGATGCCCTCCACCTCCTGCCTGTTGAAGGCTAACTAACTTTACATATATGTCATGCCATGCCTGGATTGATTCTATTTTTATTTTTCAACGCCAGTTGTATCTTTGAAAATAAGGACAGTTCCGCTTTGGACATAGCTACATTTGTCTGTCTTGGGAAGCAACTCATCACACAAACACAATGATCGCTCCCATTTTAGAGACTTGAAAGGCAAAGCCATACCTTTATAGATCAGCGATGCGTTTAGATCCAGGTGTGTCTAAGTCCAAAGTCAGAGCTTTAGCTGTGAATCCGTGCTGAGACCTTGACAAGTTCATCCCTTGATCCTTCAAAGGATAGCGCTTTGCTATTGGTTCAGTGTCCCTACCTTTACCTCGACACATGACTGACATTTACTCGACTACATAAAAAAGAAAAGTCTAACTGCAGACAAACTCGTTTCTTCTTCTGTTCACACAAGCTGCCACAGTGGCCCTGCTCCCACACTGTAAAATATTATACTTTTAGTTTGGGACATTTTCCAAACTTGAAATGCTGCCTCTATTTTTCCCAAGTCAAATAATGACTGCCTTGTTCCTAATAAAAACTAGAGTGACAGAATTATGCTTGCTTCTGGTTTTTATTAAACTGTATGAGAAAACACTGGCGTACATTAGGCCGTGGTGCTAGATAATACATGTGTGAACAGTGATGAAAACTTAACCATGGGAAATAAGTACAGAGAGAATGTGTGGATTTACTCATTCCTCGTGTACTAGAGCAGTTGTCTACGTGATGTTAGAGCTGAATTGAACATATTTGGTTTGGTGTATTCCCTCAGTCACTGAAACTAGAGTGAACTCCAATCCTGAAGCAAAGCTTTGCTTTTGGAAACCAAATGCCTTTTATTAAGTCATGCTCTCAGCTTTAAAAAAATGTGAGCTACTTAAAGTGAATTATAATTCCAAATATTTACTATATAAAAAGTATTGGGGGGGTTGGGGATTTGGCTCAGTGGTAGAGTGCTTACCTAGGAAGCACAAGGTCCTGGGTTCGGTCCCCAGCCCCGGAAAAAAAAAATACATAAAAGTATTGGGATTCAAAATGCCAAGACTCAGACACACATAATAAAAAGCACAGAGGCAACGACTCAACCACACGGTTCAAGTGAGAGTTGCTCACGGAAGTATGGTTAACCATTCAGGGGGAAAAGAATGTTAAATTATTAATCTTTAATGTTTAATTACTATTAAATTATCTGAAAAGTGAGAAAAAACGATAAGGAATTGTCATTACACTACAGTCCAGAATCGAGACACACATAGAAAATATTTGCCAATGATAAATAGAATTATTCTAGCAAAAGTGTGGAAGCAGCGGGTAAGAAGTGAGCCTCCAGAGCTTCTGCTATAGACGTGGCACCTAAAATGCAGTCTAAAGATTTGCTAAGGAGAGAGCTTTAACATCCTTGCCACAAAGCCAGTCTCTAATCCAGTATGTAAAGAATTCATTATTGAAATGAATCCATGCCTGTTGGAATGCTCATTCTCGTCCATCAGTATGGCTAGACATGGCTGAGTCCCATTTTCACAACTGAACTTGACCCTATCCTCCAAAGACTTTTGGGTTTTGTCTTGCACTTTTCTGTCTTACTTTCTGAGGGTATTGTATTGTTATTTTCAGTCTTCGTGGATTGCAGTTCATTTCATTAATTTTCAATATTCCTTGTTTCCAAAAATACGTTTTTAAAATCTATAATTCCCCCCAAACACCCTTTTAGCTGTGTTTTTATTTGAGCTGTGTTCTTATTTCAAGTCAATGTTAAATATTACATAAATTTTTTTTAACACATCAAGTATTTAGAATTGTATCCCTCCTTTTCCAATTGCGTGTACAGGAAAAGAAGGTTATTTTTAAAATGTATTTCTGACTTACTGTAGTAGATTTTACTATGTAGATTTTATTATGTGATTGTTACAATATTCCTTGGAATTTTTGAACTTTTTATATTGCTTAGAATGTTGTCAATTTTTAAGAATGAGCTTCACAGGGCTGGATAGGTGGCTCAGTGGTTAAGAGCACCCAACTGCTCTTCCAGAGGTCCTGAGTTCAATTCCCAGCAACCACATGGTGGCTCACAGCCATCTGTAATGAGATCTGGTGCCCTCTCCTGGTGTGTCTGAAGACAGCGACAGTGTACTCACATAAATAAAATAAATAAATCTTTTTTTAAAAAAAAGAATGAGCTTCACAATTGCTAAAAGAAATGTGAGTTTTCTGTTTGCTGGGGCAAGGTTCTCTATGTTATAGCTATTAAATAATGCATACTAATTATGTTACTCTGAACATATGTATTGTAAGTCTGCCTGGTGTTTCAATTTGTCAAATTTTCTACTTTTCAACTGTGTTAACGTTTTGTGGTTATAATATTATTATATTTCCTCTTCTCTACCCTTTCATAATAACTTCTTACATTATATTGCCTTATATATAGTTTATGATAAATTTATCAATAGATGTAAAATCTTTGCTGTTATAAAACCATGCAATACTGTCTAATACATTAGTCTAACCATGTTTTCCCATCAAAATTAATTTTTGTTGCTAATTCCGATTGAGGTCGATAAGTAGGTTCCAATGGCATCTTTACTTACGATTTTTTTTAATGCTTTGTTCGTTACTCTGAAAAAACACACTTATAAAAGAAGGTTCAAATGAAACAAAGAACTCCCATATGCATTTTGTATAAGCCTCCTGGCTATTAGCCAGTAAGCCCTTCTACTTTATATACATTATTTAAACACATTACTTTCTTGAGTGTTTAGGAGCAAGATGCAGACAGGTAAACGCATTCTCTTAGAAAGCCAAGGCTCAAGGAACCAATTTATACACCAGATTCTATCTAATCTACAGCATTCACTAGTGTTGTTTTAAACCTAAAGAATTCCTGCTCTGTCTTTGATTCTGTTGTTTTGGTTTTGGTTTTGTTTGGTTTGGATTTTTAGAATCGTGACAGTCCCAGCGTTATAGTGTGCACTTTAGTAGCTTACCGTTGCATCCTGACTATATTTAGCTAGTGAGGTCATGCACTTTAGGGAAAGAATCCTGCAGAAGTAATGTGTCAGGATGTATAGTGTTGATGCCTTCCTGGCAATATTAACTTTGGTTGCACAGCGAAGCCCCTATGTGTCAGGATCCTCTTTGATAAAGTTCTGATTTCTCCCTTTGCAGTACTCAGTATTTTGTAGAGAGGTGGCTGAAGGCTAAGATTTCATGCTTTGACAAATCTTCATCTGCCAATTTTAACCCTGTTCCATGGTTCCAAGTTAACTAACTTCTGAGAATGCCTATGTCCAAAGAGGCGTCCATTGAATAATGAATCCAAGAAGACCCAACCAGGGCTGTGTGTCCCTTTGTGATCCAGCCTCCATTTCTACTCCAGTGCCACAAATGAACCATGACGCCACTCAGAATCAAGATGAAGAGAATTATACTGAGCCATCCAATTCAAAAGACAATCTGTCAGCTTTAAAATAGCTGCATTCTCACTTATTTATTTGCATATATGTGTATATATGTGTGTATGTGTGTATATACATACATATGTATATATAGTTAAATGAAAGACCAGGTAAACTTTTTTTAATATGCAAAGGAAAAACATTCAGATGTTTAATATATATACATAAATACATATGAATACATACAAATAACATAAGAAAACATGCCTATATTGGGGAAAGATTGGCAAAAATGTCAATAAAAATACTTGTGAATGAAAGGTAGCATTTTGTACAGTCAGAATTATGAGTGATGAGACGTTTTCAGCTGAAGCTTGATTTAAAAGGAAAAAGTGCAACCATGAAAAGCAGATGAATACAGCGTCATTTGCTGAGAATCTGCTAGTGCCAGTCTCCACGACAACAAGAAGTGCCACAAGTGACCCAGAAAGGTGGCCAATATTTCTCTGTCTGTCCCTGTCTGCCATGCTGGCAAATTTCCTCATTTATATTCACTTAGCACATGACAAGAGGGAGCTGTGCTGGCATTCTGAATCACACACTGAAATGTGCTCTGGCAGTGGTTGTGATGTGAACACTACAGCCAAGCACAACACCGAACAAGCTCATATCATCTCAGGGCTGCAGGCATCATAAATGGCTTATTTAAATATTTTAAATGCCAGCCTCAGATCACTAATCCAAACTTTTAATTTTCTACCAAAAGTTTGAATATTTTCAAGTAGTAGACAGGATTCCAGTCCTTTTGTGGTTATAATGTATAAAATTTTGGCAAATCTGCTTTCTTTGAAAGGGAAGGATTACTAGTAATCATTCTCATTCAATTTTGAGGATGTCATTGTCCATGAGAATATCTCTATGCCAATGGGTCATAGATGAACCAATCAGGAGGAGGGAAAACTTGACTCTGTGGGTCTAATCCTTTCTTTTGTCCCAAATGTCTCTACTCATCTTCATTAATTCTAGGGAAATTTTCCTAGAATTAGCTTTCTGGATATACTCTTCTTTAGACTTAATTAAAATCTATTTATAACCTATTATTTTCTGTGGTTACATAGAAAACTAAGGCTCAGAATCTGACCTGTACTTCGGAATACCCACACAGTTCAGAGTTCTACTTAGAACAATCTTGCAAACAATACTGTATATCACCCACTCTCTAACCCAAAGCTTGACTTTACTCTAAATACTTTACTGCTATTACCTGGCCTTAACAGGCTGCATTACCGTTCACTTATTTATAATATACACATGTGCAGTGTTTACTTGTATGTATGTATATGTATGTATGTATGTGTGTGTGTGTGTGTGTGTACATATATATGATGGGGTAAGTTTTCAATACATGATAAAATGATAAGCATATGTATCTGAGTTACATTTCTTTAATAAAACTAAATAGGACGTAATGGTGATGCATCTGAGACTGGGTATACAAACCTCCCTGTTCAAATGAAATAAGAGAGAAAAAAAAGAAAGAAATGAATCAAGGGCAGATATGTATTGATTCAGAATTTAGACACTGGTATATTTCTTTCAATGTAGTAATAACAATCTGTCTGGGCTTAAGACGAAATAATCCAAAAATAAAAATAAATAAATATATAAATAAATAACGCACTTGCATGCACACATGCGCAGGTATGCCTACATCTCTGTCAAAGCCACATCCTCTAAGAAGTAAGACAGGGAGAGGCTGGGGTTATGGTAGATATTCCTGGGAGGATGGCGTGATTTCCACACTCAGAGTTGCACACATGCTATCTAGGCTGTACTCCTAGAGCAATACTCCTCTCCTAAGGTGGGAAAGATGAGCATACACTCTTCCACAGCAACCGTCAGCGTTGTAACTATTATAACTCACATCTTTATAAGAGGAACAATGCTCAGACTGTAAGTGCATTCTACCGTGGTTCGGTGCTAGTAGAATGAAGACATTGTTACCATGCCCATGTTTTTCCCTTTCAATGGCTCACAGAAATGGGATTCTTTTGTGTTCTGTAAGTACGGTGTGTTAAAGGATGCTTGGACAAATTGAACTTTGCAGGGAAGCTAAAAGGAAGCACCAGAAGCCGCTAACAACTGCTAACATAACCTGCTTTCTTAATGGCTTAGCAGGGGCTGGCCCAGTCTTAGTAGCCTTCTCTGCCTTCAGCTGCAACCAAACAATGGAGCTCACTCAGGGGAACACAATTTGGTCTTCATCTTCTAGGAAGGGCCCAATTTACCATAGACTTGCTTTTATTTTGTTGATAGAAAATCCTGCAGCCTAAACTCTCAGAGCTTTTTTCTTTCTCTTCTCTTTTATAATGAACTCTATGGAAGCGTGTGGGGCTTATTCTATATAAACTTGATATAAATATGTCCCTTTGAAAGAGCAATGACTAGCAGTAGTTTCATCCTGTGATTTCCCCTGCCAGTCTGTTTAGCAACTGAATCCATGCCTAGTCCTCTGCCTACCTGTTGGGTATGCGTACAGTGAATAAACAATAAAAGGTAATGTCAATACATAATTTTTCTCCTTCTATAGTCCATCTACTGATATGAGAAAGAACTATTTGGTTCTGATTATAGTTTAATGTCCTGCCTGATCAGTGTTCTCTTTGTAAGCCTGATTCAGACAACTTTTGCATGAACAATGTTTGCAAGGAAATGTGTGCATATGTTAAGGAGGTTGGGGTGCCTTGTGGAAAGGGGACCAGAATACCAAAAGGAAAACAATCCTAAGGCAATCCTGAGAAAGCTGAAGTCCCTGGGCACCAGCCAGCTGCCTTTGTTTGGGAGATCCCTCTCTGGTGCTCAGAGGTTGGGGTCTTCCTGTAGGAGGGATGTGGGCTTATTTTCCTGCCACAAAACTGAAAAGAAATGCTTTGTGTTCAAACTATTGACTGGCTTCAAAGTGACCAGGGATGCCACGGTTAGCAGAGTGAGCTTTGAAATTGCAGTTGAGGGATAATATTAGAAAACAACTAGACATGAAAACAGAAGCAAACGTTTGGAAATGTTTGAAAATATGGAGTATTTTTTTGCCCGGAAGTTAATTGCTTCCCACTCACAGGAGCCCTAAAAGAGGCCCCTGTAAATGTTTACTGAGGTGAATGCGCCCTCCTTACAGGAAGCGGAATGTGCCTACTCCGAGTGGTTCAGATTGCCAAACTAGAAATTGAAATAGATTTTTTTTCAGGAGATGTTAGATTTTGTTTTTATGTTTATGCAAAGTCTAATGAAGCTTAAGCCGTGAACACGTATGCATGCTGGCACTCTTCCCTTCTGGGAGTGAGTACTCTAATCGTTATTACACAAACTACAAAGTGTTGCTCTGCCAGGCAGTGAGCTAGATCTGTGTTGTCCAATGTTGTAGCCACCAGCCACACTGGTGAGCTACCAGTCAGCACTGACTGAGCCTTTGAACTATGACCATCCTGATGGAAAAATGCTGTATGTGAAAATACAAAGATTTCAGCCAAATAAAATCTTTGCAGATCTTATTAATAATTTATATAATAATTAAATATTATTCAAAATGATATTTTGACATACTGGATTATATAAAACACAGGTTTTAACCTTATTGCCTCTCTTTCCTTTTTGTTTTGGTATGGCTATCAAAAAACTAAAGCTAATAATTGGCTCTAATTATACTGAAGTTGACCAGCATCATCCCAGACTGAGAACACAGAGCAAGAGCTTATCTTTTAAGTAGCATCATCTTTAATCCACCCAGGAAACAAATCACTAAGACATGAGGGTATCATTGAGTAGATGTTTCTATGAGTTTGTGGGCTTTCTGTTGTTTCTGTTGCTGTTCAGGTCCAGCCTTAGTCCATGGTGATCTGATTAATTCCAAGGGATTACTTCAATCTTCTTGTATCTGTTGAGGCTTGCTCTGTGCTGAATTATGGCCAATTTTGAAGATTCCATGAGGTGCTGAGAAGGCAGTACATTCTTTTGGTTTGGGGTGAAAGGTTCTATAGATATCTGTTAGATGCATTTTATTCACAACATCTATTAGTTTCATTGTTTCTCTGTTTAGTTTCTGTTTCTGTGACCTGTCCATCAGTGAGAGTGGGGTGTACACCCACTATTAATGTATGGGCTTCAGTGTATGATTGCAGCTTTAGTAAAGTTTCTTTTATGAATGTGGGTTCCCTTTTTGGGGGAGATCGATGTTCAGAATTGAGATGTCATCTTGGTATATTTTTCCTTTGATGTGTATGAAGTGTCCTTCCCCAACTCTTTTGTTTACTGCTGATTACAGTTGAAAGTCTATTTTATTAGCGATTAGAATGGCTACTCCCACTTGTTTCTGGGGTCTGTTTGCTTGGAAAACATTTTTCCAGCCCTTTACTTTGAGATAGGGCTTATCTTTGTTCCTGAGGTGTGTTTCCTGTATGCAGCAGAATTATGAATCCTGTTTACATATCCAATCTGTTAGCCTGTGTCTTTTTATTGGGAAATTGAGTCCATTGATGTTGAGCAATATTAATGACGAATGATTTTCCTGTTATTTTGATGTTGAAGTTGTTACTGAGTATGTATAATTATCTTTTTTTGGTTTTGCTGTGAGATGATTAATTTATTGTGCTTCCTTGGGTGTAGTTGACCTTTTTGTGTTGAAATTTTCCTTCTAAAATCCTCTGTAGGGTTGGATAAGGATAGTGTTTAAATTTGGTTTTGTCGTGGAATGTCTTGGTTCCTCCATCTATGGTGATTGAGAGCTTTGTTGGGTATAATAATCTGGGCTGGCATCTGTGGTCTCTTAGGGTCTGCAAGACAGGATCTTCTGGCTTTTAGAGTCTCTGTTGAGAAGTCAGGTGTAATTTTGATAGGTTGGCCTTTATACGTTACTTGGCCTTTTTTTTTCTTGGAGCTTTTAATATTCTTTCTTTGCTCTGTACATTTAGTGTTTTGATTATTATGTGATGGGAGACTTCCGTTCCAATCTATGAAGGCCCTGAAAGGCATAGGAACTCTACAGAAAGAACAACAGAGTTAACTAACCTGGACCCCTGGGACCTCTGAGACTACCAGGAACCAAAGAACAGACACAGGCTGGCCTGAGGTTCCCAACACATATGTAGTAGACATGAAGTTCTGTCTTCATGTGGGTCCCCCAACAACTAGAAAGGAGGATGTTTCTACAGCTATAGCTTTACTGTGGAATCCATTCCACAACAGAGCTTGTCTGGCTTCAGTGGAAGAGGATATGCCTAACCCTGAAGAGACTTGATGTGCTGGGGTGGGGAGGAGATATCAGGGGGCCCCACCTTCTCATAGGAAAAGGGAAGGGGGGAGGAACTCTATGAAGGAGCAACAGGTAGGGGGCAGCATTTGTGATGTTAATTAATTGATTAATTAATTAATTATTAATTTTAAAAAGACATGAGGATGTCATTTACAGATACTCACTTAGAAGAAAGCCTAGCACTACATTGTGTTAGGAGATGGTTTTAAGATAATTCTGTAAAGTCCTTACAATGGTCAATAATGTTGCTGTGACAGAATCTCCAGTCACCTGGAAAGTCATCATTCACTGCTCCCTACTTCCTGACTCCGGATACCATGTGACCGACTAGTTCTCCCAAAATCCTGCTACTGAACCTCCCTTGCTATGCTAGGCTGTAACCTGGAACCATGAGTCAAAACAAATTTTCTCCCCCAAAATTGCTTTTATCAGAGTACTTTTATCATAGCAACAGGAAGAAGAATTTAAATAAGTTCCCCCACCAAATAGCTACATTCTAATCTCTGGACTTACATGAACATTACTTCATGTTTATATAAAGGACTCTGCAACATTCATAGCAGAATTGTCCATGATGGCCAGAAAATGGAAATGAGGTAAAGGTAAATGTCTTTCAGCAGATGAATGGATAATGAACAATTGGTACATGTGCGCTATGGAATGTATTCAGCTGTAATGAAAACTGAAATTTCAGGTGAATGGGTGAACCTATAAAAAAAAATATATGCGTGGTAATCCAGGCCCAGAAAGAAATGTCACTTCCTTACTTTCCTCTCTTGTTCCTGGCTCTAGCTTCTCGGATGTATTCAACATGTAATACTAAATACACAGAAACCAGGAGAATATAAAGGAACTGTAGGTAGAGGAGGCTTTGGGGGAAAACAGCAGGATACAGGAGTATGAAGTGATAAACAGAATAATTAGAAGGAGCTCTAGCTGGGGAGGAGAGATGGAGATCTATACAAAAGGAGGAGGAACGAGGGACAAGTAATCCCAAGGGAGTTTGATAAAACCTTAAGGAATCATTTTATTTTATATTTACCTAAAATTATATGCAGTACCTATTATTGTACATTATATACACATAATAATATTTATTAAGTGCATATAATAGTACATATAAGTATGCATCTAAGGAAGGTAAGTCACTTGAACTGACAGGGCCCCTCACAACAATCACAAACTAGCAAAAGCACCACTACCAGGCAGGAGATGCTTCTTCAGGACAGTTGGACAGGGTACTTCAAGTGACACCCAAAACTATTCATATTCTCTATATAACCCTTGGTTGCCCCTTAGGGGTTAAAGGGCCCTATTTCTGCAGGCACCAAACACTTAGGACATAGGACTTGGATCAGACCTGAAAGTTCCTTTTCTGTAATCTAGCTTCCATGGTTCTAGAAGCTACTAAGGGAAGGAGGCAATTAAACAACCCCACCTAATGGCAAAATCTATGAATCATGACAATTACCAGCATGGCAACACCTACATCAAGGTACAATAATATGTGGCACCCACATGCCAGTGGCAACTAACAGCTGTCTAGTAGGACTTAAGGCTCATCAGTAAGACAGAAATCGCATCTGGTACTGGACATGCCAGTAGCTTCCTTTGACTAGTGATGTCATGGATCTTAGAAAAGAATCTACTATTTCCACTTTGCTAGCCAGTGTAATTTCTTACTATATACTAAATTTTATCTTTATGCCACAGATAAGTATTGCTCTCCTAGGAAAGGACTAGTACTAATGCAGACCTGACCAGAGAGGGGAAGGCCAAGCCCCAGTAAACACATCTTTATCACAACTTCCACAGCTATGTCTCAGGGAGTATCATAAAAGAGAGGGGAGAAAGATTGTAAGAACCAGAATACAAAGAAATCTACTGAAATAACAGGCTCTCTTAGAAAGGGCTGCATAAGTGAGAGTGGAATAATGGTAAGACCAGTGGATATGTTAACATGGGAAGGGAAATTTCTGCAGGGTCCCACCTCTGGACAAAAAACTACAGGCAAACACTGACTGCTGGGATAAGGAGGATGAACTCCTCCCAAGGATGAGCCTCCTTATTGGTTGTTCAATGCAGCATGGTACACACACTGAAAACAGATGCTGCAGGTTGTCTTTGTATATGCGTTGGTGCTTAAACAAACACAGAAATACTTATCACATTTTTACAACTTGATGATCACATTTGGGATCACGAAGAGATTATCGTAGATTGTCCACGTAGGACTATTACAAACACCAGGAGACGTAAGAGTCCAGGGAGCAGTCAAAGGAGACTGGGCAGCAGAAGAGGAAGTACCAATGGAGTGATGGTGTGGTATTAGGAAAACTGAAACTCCTGATATGGCCTTGGAAAGGAAGGGGGCCCTGAATGGAGGATGTGAAAAAATGAGGGAGTGGGTTCTCCAGAACCTCCAAAAGAGGAACATCCCTATGAATGCCTTGAGCCTAGAGAGATTGTGTTGAATAATAAGTAAGTGCTGTTTCCAAAAGCGCAGTGCAGGGTAATCTGTTAAGGCAGCAGTAGAAAATGATATAGGAGAAAAAGCGATATGCAAAGTTAATGCTGAAATGTCGTCCAATTCCTACATCCGTTTCCAGACTGGGCAATACTCCTAGGTTCAGCAGCTATTTTGCATATCATTTTGGAGTGTTTGATCATTTCTATTTGTGTTTCTGGGGATGGAGCTAGGGGCTCAGTCCACAAGGTAAGCTCTCTACCGCTGAGCGTTACCCCCTGGCCCCTCTGCAATGTTCTGTAGTACCCTGTTTCAATGTCCACCAGCTATCTGTACCCACAGAGGTACTGATGCAAGTGAGGTGGTGGGGATTATTCCTCCCTTTGTCTTTGGGTCTTGTGATGACAGCATGTCACTATTTTATTGAAATCTTGGATTGCTTATTTTAAACTCTATTTGACCTTCCCGTTCACAGCTAGAATAGGTTATCTGTGGCTTTTTGCAATCGTTTCAGAATCAGAATAGAAAATCGTAACTTCAAAGTGAAGTGATTTTGTTCACATTGTGAATAAATAGCCAGTGTGGGATGGAATTCAGACCTATCCAAGTTCAAAAACCATATTCTCTCTTTTAAGATCATGCCTAAAACCACACGGTTTCATCTGCTGAGACGGTATTAGCAGATCAAAAGTAAAGAACTATCAGACTGCGCTGCTGGGTCATTGATTGGTTTTGAAGACGCCCTGGGCACTCTCTATGTGCTTTCAGGGACTGGAAATCCATCCACAACAAGGAAAAGCAGGCCCTGCCTTCAGGAAGCTCACATTTTAATTGGATATAAGGAAGAGGGTAAAACAGTTAGTGTGCCTGAAGCCCCAAATTCTACAGCTTGGGAATGCCCATCAAGTTATAGCTAGTTTACTATGCTTTATTTCACATGATGAGTCCTAGTAAGTTCCACATGAATGTAAGATTCCTCCAGAGCTTCCCAGTCCTTAGTTGCTGGTCCACTTCCTCCTTATGGATGGCTAACATGGTTTGTCATGCAAGAAGTGGGGTGTGGGAAACAGCTCCACATTAAGGCATTTACTGTGCAAGCAAGATAGCTGGAGTTCAGATCCTAGAACCCAGAGAAATGTCGAGAATGGCTCAACATCTACAATCTAGTACTTAGAAGTGGAGGTTAGGATTCCTACTAACTTGAGAAGCTATCCTGGGCTACCTGATGAGCTCAGGCCAGCCTCACCTCCATTGTGAAACACTATCTCAGAAGAAAGAATGGCAGTGGAAGGAGATATTCTTAATGTTTCAATAACACAGAAGACCATGTGTAGTGGCGCACACTGAATTTATGAGCACCTAGCTGAGGAAGAAAATTGCCATTCTGTTTGAGAGCCTAGCCTGGACTACACAGAGATTTGCAAGCAAACCTGAGATGCAGTGTGAGACTGTCTCAAAAGAAGGAGAAGGAAGAAAGGAGAATGAGACCTTCTTCCTAGTGCTCAAACACAGGAGCACAGGAGACCTGGATGTGGATGTGGAGGCATGCGGTGGAAATTCCAGCATTTGAAAAGCTGAGACAGGGGGATTTTGAGTTCTAAACCAAACTGGGCTGCAAAGGAAAAATGTACCTCAAACAGACAGGCAAACATCAAAAGAATGAAGTACACTCAGAACAGAAGAACCCAGCAATAAACATTCTTGTTGTCATCATTCTTGTGTACTATATTAGCTAAGCATTGTTGTTACATAAAAGTTATATCACTAAAGCTGTTTTGAAAGCTACGATACTTAAAAAACTGAAAGTTGACAATACTCCTTGCAGTGATTTTCCTGCAAATATCTGTGGAAAGAGGAACAGAACTACCTAAATATAATATGCATTTGAGTTTTCAGACAGTTTGAAATAGGCATTTTCAATTTTATTAATAGTATTATTATTGCAAAATATACACTAAAGAAACTCTTCCCCATTCCTCAAGCACTATCTTTTCAAAGTAACTATAAAAGGCTGTAATTTTATAGTAGAGTGTTGCTTGCTGTGAGCTATGGACTGTTTACTCTTGAAGCGCCATAACACCACCTATTCCACATAACTTCCGGTCAGCCATTAAGATGGCTCTGCTACCTGCTAAATAGGAAATTATATTAGTGTCTTCTTGGAGAGCCCTTTAAATGGGCCCTTTATTTGTTTATTTATTTGTTTGTTTGTTTAAATATTTATTATTTAATTGTATAGCTAATAATTAGAATACATCTCTTTCTATAAATGTACGTCTTATAGGCTGTTTCCCTGTAAAATCTTAACTAATGCAGGCTTCTAAGGATTTGTACTGGTCATGTTCCTTTTAGAACAGTTCAAAAATCTATGGTTTCAGGAGCTCTTCCTGGAGATGGAATGACAAAAGACACAGATCTAGACTTTAAAGGCACGCTTCCTCTGCAGTTAGCTCTAGACACATACCGTCATCCCTCTCAATCTCAGCTTCCTCTTGTAGAGATTGAGTATCAATGACTGCAAGACTTAACCGTGGCTTGGAAAGATCTTGGCTGCAGAATAAATAGTCAATAAAGCACACAAGCTTTGCTAACTACTACAACTAATATTTTTAGTTCACTGAGAAATCTGTACATGCATATAATATAATTTTGATCAAAGCCTCTTCCCTCATCTAACTCTTCCCATATCCCACCATCACTTTCGCCTCGCAACTTCGCACACTATTTTTAAAGCCAAATGAGTCCAGTTGGTGAGAATGGGACCATCCACTGGAAGTGGGCAATCTACCAGGGCCTCAACATGGATGAAAATAGACCCTCCCCCTCCCCCACAGCCATCAGTCACCAATAGCGCCTCAGCTAGGGGTCCAATTCATAAGTTCCTCCCCTGTATATGGTGGAATTTTGGGCTAAAAGAGCCAATATCTTGTGCCTTTTAGTACATTAGGGTTGTCACTAGTTTGTCTGTCCCTTTGTAGCCTCATTTGAACTAGAAGTAACATACATCTTCTGAATCAGGTTGTGACAATTCTGGCCTTCATTCACTAATCCATATTCAATAAAGGACTCTGGCCTACTTTTCTCATCTCTCGGCATGTTGTAACCCTCAGGTGATCAATAGCATTGTTTAGCTGCATCTGTCTCTATAAAGTTATTCATAATAAGATCACAATTAGCTATAATTACTTTCACAGACTAAACTGTAATCATCAGAGAATGGAATTAGATTTTCGTATTCTAAAGGAACTTAGGGGATAAAGCATCATGCCTTTTTAGTAAGTTCTTCATTTGCTTGTGATTGTGCACAAAATTATAATTCAGAAAACTATTTTTCTACCTAAACCCAGTAGGGCAACACTCAAGCCCTTTACCCCCAACCTGGTATTTCACTGGATCCTGCTCTTCATGGGGAAAGAAATTACAGAGTGACAGACTGTCTGCCAGGGATAGTCCTTTATCTGGCCTCATCCTGACAGCAACTCCATAAAGTGGGCACTAGAAATCACATTTTAGTCTATTGAAAACTCAGGCTTAAAAGGGTAAGCTAAATTACCAAATGTCATCATTATTCAAGCCCAGTCCCGACTCTATTCGAACTCAATTGCTTCTGATACCACACCGCCTCCCTCAGATGAGCAACAATATAGTTTTCTCTTTCAAATCACAATTCCACAACATGAGCAAAATGATTCTATCTCGGTGTCAAGCAAACTTTACGAAGTATAGCATTTGGACATTTCCCTCATAATAACTGAGTCCCCATAATGTCCAGTGATCTATAACAACACGAATCTGGGTCAGGCTCCTCTTTCCAAAACCAAGACCTTCAGAGAATTGATCGACTGTACTACTCACCCTAATAATCATCTATGCAAACCTCTGTCTCTTTTATCTCATTTCCAAGGCCCCTTTTCAAACCTCAGATATTCAGTCTTGAGACTGTGCAACTTTGTTACCATAGAAGTTATTTTATATCCAATCATTAATTGTTTGTACACTTTTACTTTATTGACAACCCCCACTTCAATCGTTCTTTGAATTCTGTAACCTTCAGCCTATGGACACCTCTTATTTCTCCCAATTTGCCACTATAATTTGTTTTCCTTTTCATTCAACTTTCAGTCAGTTATCTACCCTTTACTGTTGTTTTTTAAACAAGTTTCCATGTACCCCAGACTGGCCTTGAACTTGCTGTGTAGCCAACAGTGGATTTCTGGTCCGCTTATTCCACTTGCCAAGTTCTGGAATAGAGTTGTATATCGCTGTGCCCATCATGCATGTTAGAGAAACACTTTACCCACTGAACTGGTTGCCGAGCCCTGAGACATCTATAAATCATTTTAATAAAACTCTTACTAGTACCCTAAAGTCTTTTACTCATTGTGTTATTCTTTCCTGACAAAATATCTCGCCCTCAATAAATTGAGCTATTATCTTCAAGCTCACATTCCCAAAGCTAATCCTTACAAGAAAAATGCCACACAATGATGGTACATGATAGGTACCATTGGTTTCACTAATAAATGCATGACGGCCATCTTCAAACTGACATGCTGTACTTTCCTATAACTCTGGTGTGTTCTTTATTACTCCTCCAGTTTTCTTTCCTTTATTTTCCTTAAGCTGCTAACATGCTTACATCTCTTATTTCTCTCAGAAAGCAAACTAGCAAACAAAACCTCTGTTAAATCCATGCAATAAACTCCTGTGTGTCAGAACTATTTTCCCCACATTATCCTTAGGAGTCTACCAAAAGTGACCCACTTCTACATAGCCAGCCCCACACAGGTGCCGACTTTGATCTTTCTAACCTGTTATGATCTGCATTTTTAAGTGCCCCCAAAATGCATAGGTTGAAGTCTTGGCACTTGTGCAATGTTGTTTTAAGATGGAGCCTTTAGAAAGTTACTGCATCATAATAGTTCTGACCTCTCTGACTGAGTAATCCATTCATTGGATTTGAATTGAATGCTTAATGAATCTGAAATGAGGCTTTGTTATGAAAATGAACTCTTTTTGCTTCCTGTGAGGTAAGTAGCTTTCCTGTGACAAGCACTCCCATCTACAATGCTCAGCCTTGCTTAAGACCTAATGCAATAGGGACAAGAGACTGCACTGAAATATCTAATGCGACAGCACTGTGAGAATTTGGGTTTCTTTAGAAAAAAAAAATCAGAAATATTATAAGAAAAGGATTTCATTTCAATCCTATGTGTGGATGTCTTAGTTAAGGTTTTACTGCTGTGAACAGACAGCATGACCAAGTCAAGTTTATAAAGAACAACATTTAGTTGGGGCTGGCTTACAGGTTCAGAGGTTCAGTCCATTATCATCAAGGTGAAAACATGGCAACATCCAGGCAGGCATTGTACAGGAGGAGTGAGGGTTCTACATCTCCATCTGAAGTCTGTTAGCAGAATACTGTCTCCCAGGCAGCTGGGACAAGGGTATTAAGCCTTACCCACAAGGCCACACTTACTTCAACAAGGCCACACCTCAAAAGAGTGCCACTCCCTGGCCTCCATAGGCTTGTTCAAACACATGACTTTATGGGAGCCATATCTAGCCATAGCATAATTTAAAAGTACATTTAGTCTAACTTCCAAAGTCCACATAGTCTATAGCAGTATCAACAATGTCAAAAGTCCAAAGTTCAAAGTCTCTTCTGAGATTCATCCATTCAATTAACTGTAATTCCCAAAGCAAACTCCAAAGCAAACTGCATCTTCATGTCCCTGAAGCACTCTAAGCTTAGGTTGTCCTATTTCACTGCTGTTGCTGTTCTTAGTGAACATCCCACGGTACTGGCATCTCCAATACACTAGGGCCTTCTGCTGCAACTGGGCTTCACCAATAGCTTATCATAGGCTCTCTTCATGATGTCAAGCCTCAACTTCTTTGCATGGCATCTTCAGTACGGGCCATCAACTGCAACTAAGGCTGCACCTTTCCCAACATCCTTCCATGGCCTCTCACAGTGTCAAGACTCAGCAGCTCTTCATGACCCCTTCATGCTTTCAAAACCAGTACCACCTGGGTGACTCTTACACATTACCAAGTATAGCTGCGGCACAAGGTACAACCTTTGCTATCTCTGGAACACAGTTTCTTTGTGCTTTCAGAAAACACTTCCCAGATTTTACCTCGGTGATGCTGGTCTCTTCTTAATCACAGCTAATTTCTTTGCTCCATACTAGCATAGCATCAATTGTTCCAGTAGGCCCTTCTATTTTTCACTTTAAAGTCACTGCCACATGGCTGAAGCTGCTGTGCTCTACTGTTTGCTGGGGCTTGAACACGCCCCCCTTATTCTATTATTAGTTTTCTGATTTCCAACTCCCTCACTGCCTAAACTTGGCTTTCCTGGAACTTTTTCTATAGATTGACCTTGAACTCAGAGATCTAGGTGGCTTTATCTCCTGTAATGTTGGGATTAAAGGTGTGTATGACCATATCCCATACCAGCATTTAAGCTTTTCTTTACCAAGAACCTGCTCTGTCCCAGGCTGGTCTTGCACTCGGAGATCTGTTTGACTTTGTCTTTTGGGATTAAAACCATGTCCTACCATGTCTAAGTTTTTCAAGGCCACTATGCCTCAAGATCTCCATGCCAAGATCCAGGTCAGAAACTTGTGTCTTCCTGCCTCAAGATCTGGATCACAGGTGAGCCCTCCAATTCTAGATTGTAGTCAAGCTATTACAGTAGAATTGCTTCAAATTGTCTGCAGCAACTGACTATGATTTGCCTCATGCTCTAGCAGAGGCATGGTTTTGCCAGTTGCAGATAGTTCTGTGATTGTGTGACATTTGAAATTCTGGAAACTTTTCAGAGGGTATATAAATGCTAGGGCCCCAAGAAGTTGTCTGGGTTGTCGATTGGTTGCTGTTGGTTGTGGTTTTGTTAAGTAGTCATGTGCAAAGAAGAAACAACAAAAAGAAATTAGATATCCTGACAGAGAAGATCAACCTTGTCCCAAGGAACTCCATGCCCCAATCAGCAGGAAGTAGTCTAATAATAATGTCATCCCCTTTACCTCTATCATTTTTTTCTCTCCTATCTAGTGGTAAGGGTTTTAAATAGTAGAAGAAAAAGGGTAGAGAATCGTGAAAGGGTAGAGAATCGTGAAAGAAAAAAGAAAAAACAAGGTAGAAGAAAGACAGACTACTTTATGGACCAAAATAATAATTTGTTTTTATGAGTTGATTGTCTTAAGTATTTTATCACATCAATAGAAAGTGGGTTGTCCCATAGCCATTTCACAGGAACTCCATGTACATGATTGAGATCTTTCCAATTTTCAACTTCTTTCCTGTTTCAATGCATCACTTCCTTCAACTTCTAAACTTGTTTGTCTCCTTTCTTAAAAACAGAAACACCATCACTACCACCATCACCAACAACAACAACCCCCCCCAAAAAAAGAAACAAAAAACAAGTGAACAATATGCGAAAATGGAATCTTCCCCAAAGAAATTACTCTGTAGCCAGAGTTGAGCTTCCTTCCTCTTCATCATCATATAGCATGTCAAAGGACTCTCTTCTCTCTTGCCTTTCCTTTATTCCTGAGGAGTGAGGAGTTCTGTATTCATTAGAGCCAAAGCCAAAGTGCTTTGTCTTACCTTTGTGGCTCCACACTGATTTTCTTCTATACTTCTGGGCATGCTTTTACAATACAGTACAATATAATCCCTCCTTACCCCACACCCCAGGCCCATTATGGGAATTTCTCACCTCTCTGTTCTAACCCTCAGACAACTGTCCTTATATGATTTTGTCTTATCTCCTGGTTTTACCTGGATTCATATCTCGGTGTGCTTCTATATATAAATAAGAATTTCAGAAGTATACTTACCAGAATATTACCAACCAACATTATTTCTGGAATTTGCAACTGAGCTGTAGTTAACATTCTCATCATGAGCATATTTGGGTCAGTTAGCATTAGTTACTTTTCTTGTTGCTCTGACAAAATTACCACAAAGAACTGATGAAGGAGGAGAATAAAATGTTGGAGTCCTACTATCCTCTAAAGATCACATCTAATTGACTTGAAGGCCTCCATGCTGTCCCACATCTTAAAGAACCTTCCATCCACCAATAGCACAATATGAGACCAAAACTAGAATTATGAAACTGATCTTTTTGGAGATATTCTGGATCTAAGCTCCAAAAACATGGTGGTCTTATAGTCAGGGAACATTCTCTTTTTTAATTGAGACTTTTAAAATAAAATTGTCAAGGACTGTTTTTGGCACACCCCATTTTTCTGTGGGTGGCAGAGAGGGATTTTTATTTGTTCTTGACCAAATAAGTAGCAATACCAGAGGCAACTCACACTGAGTTGTGGCTGTCGGGCAGGCAGATGGCACGTTGTCACTGTTCCTACAAGACGAGGGTAGCGGGTGAGGCTCCTACCATCTGTTGTTCAGGGATTCTTTGCAGGTCTTTGCAAAGATAAGTTTTAGTTTTTACAAATTCAACACACCAGGGACACTTCTGCTTAAAGAACACCATTTGACAGGGAGGATTAACTACTCTTAGTTATTTTGGTAAAAGCTTTCTCAAATCAGGACTATACTCATGCATATTTAAAAACTTGGAAACAGAAAAGACCGGAAATAAAGTCTGTCCTTTCTGACTTTGAAAAAATATATATAACCTAATATTCCTTTGAAAGTACCGTGTATGAATTCTGGGTTCAAATAATAATGCGTCGCTCAGAGTACATGAGAAAGCACCCATGATAGAAGCTCTGTCATGCCAACCCTTCAGTTTGTTGACCTGAAACAATGAAAGACAAAGGCCTTGAACTGAGATATCACTGCACCTAAGTTCTCTCTCTTCATGGGAGAGGTTATATGAACTTGTGGTAATGTCCTATATTTTCTCTGGGCCTTGGTTTCTTAGCTCACAAAATGGCCTTCATGACATAAAATGTAGCATAACTTTGAATTCCCGGCTCCTGCCAGGTCCGCTGCAAGTGCTTGGTTTATGGCAATGTGAGCAGAGAGTTTCATTGACTGTCAGTAAGAGCTCATTTTGCAACTACTCAAGTGTCTACTGCAGACTGCACACTGGAGAGACAGTATGAAGAAAGAATCCAAGCCCTCTGAAGTTTACATGTCCATGACAGACTGAATAATACCTCTCCCCCTGAAGATGTTCATATCTTCATTTCCTGAATTAATTACTTTAAATGGGAAAAGGTTCTTTTCCGATGTAATTAAATTATGGCTACTCGGATCAGGATTGTCCTGAGTTATCTGAGAGAGCCCATGTAATGACAAGGATCCTTAGAAGAAAAGACAGAAAATATAAAAATAGAAGAGTAAAACTTCTATGGGGTGATGAAAGGAAGGGTAGGAAGCCAAAGGAGGCAGGTGGTCTGCAGAAGATAGAAAAGGCAAGAGAGTGAATGTTACCTTTAACTGGGAGGAGCAAACTCTGTCAGCACCTTGCTGTTAGCCCAGTAAGATGGATTTCAGACTTCAAAACCGTAAGAGGATAAATCTGCTATCTTCAGCCACTAAGCTTATAATCATTCGTTACAGCAGCCTTAGGAAACTAATAAACTGGGAAGAATTAAACTCCTAATTACATAATGATTTAATTCAATTGTGATAAGTGTGTTGATGACTAAGTAAATAAAAGTGAGCTAGTGAAAGAGTCTGGGGAGCAGGACACCTCCTTTGATGGGCTGATTTTCAGTATTGATTTTCAAGCTAGAAATATATTTACAAGGCAAGGGGAGTGAACGAAGAGAAAAATACTCCGGGCACAGAGAAATGCTTGTTAAGAAGGTGCTAGCTCAGAGTGACTGGATCACAGGCAGAAGGGTGTGTGAGGAGCATGAAGAAATACAAGACAAAGACAGGAGGGAAGACAGCGAGGAAGGGTGGGGCAAACATAAAGAAAGGGTTTCAAACTGGGCAATGCAATGCTTTGCTAACCTGTTTCAGATCGACCCTCTTCACTGTGGACCTTTAGGACAACTGGGGCGGGGGGATGGTTTTTGGTTGCTTGTTTTTTCTTAACCTACTAAAAGCATTTCTGAACTACCAAGTCCATAATTTCTTGGAGTTTTCTACAGAAGGAAGTTCAGAGGTGAACTGGAGACCTGGCAACATTTTTTTTTCTATCAAAGCACTTTCTGGTTCAAGGGGAACAGTTAAAAAGCCTGCAAAATCTGAGAAAAATTTTGTAGTGGCCCAGTGGCATCGATACCAAAGTCATAGGCTAAAAAAACCTCTACTTCAAGAATCCCAATAAACTTGGCTCTGTCATCCCTGAGAGTCAACTAGGGAGGAATAATAGCAAAAGTCTTAAAAGAAAAATAGATTTCATTAAATGTGGTCAGATTGAGAAGTACAGATAAAGGGATACACTGACCCTAAGTCACCTTTCAGGACATTGACATAATTCTTAAAGTTAGGTAGAGTGGGGAGAAGAGGGGTGCATAATTAAGTGGTTTTAGTCAAAGTGTTATGTGGCTGGTTATTATCTCAGTGTGGGATCTGCCAGGTGCTTGGTCATTATCACTGTCATCATTGAGGGGGCCAGCTGGTTCCTAGAAGATGAACACACTGTCTCAAAGGTACAGCCTTGTCACTGCGGTTAATTGCCCTAATTTGAGAAGGAAGCTGTGATCTGTCTGTCCTTTGGCTTTCCATTGCTTGGAGACAGTTTTAATCCCTTAGCACAAAAACGTTTGTCAATCAGTCTGGTTTTTAATGTGTCTTAACCTCTTTCCCTTGTAGTGCTGAGGAACAAACCTAGGTTTGTACAAGCAAATGCTCTAGGAGGAAAAAGGTGAAAGAAGCAAATGATTTTTAAAAAACCTAAACCCCAAAGGGCAGGTTGAACAATTTGAAAACTGAGCAGACATCCATAAAATCTCATAGGCTGGAGTTGGAGCTGAGAGTCCACCAAGAAGCTGAGACCTTATTCAGGATTACACTCTTTTCTTTGAAACTCCCAAGACTCTAGTCCAGGAGTTGAAGAAAAGAGAAAATAAGTCACCCTTCAAAATGTCTGAAACCCAATTCTAGACAGTTTATCACTCCCTAACAAAGGTTATTATATCTACTACATTTACCTACCCAAACTGACCCCTCTTCAGTCAAACATGAGCTTCCAAGCCTTACACACTTCTACCAATTTTATATGTAGAATGTGTGTGTGTGTGTGTGTGTGAGAGAGAGAGAGAGAGAGAGAGAGAGAGAGAGAACCAACAAGAAATACTGAACTGAAATCAAGACAACAAAAAATAAAGCCATAAGTCACCCAGAAAACAGCTCTCTGACATAGGATTTTGTTTATCGTGCTTGAAGATATATAAGATAAGAGAAAGAAGTAAGAGAACCATAGAAATTGTAATTCAAATAAAAAACCTTTAGGATAGCACATATAATAATTAATAATGGGCATTGAGAAATTGGTTGAGACTTAACAGGATATTGGACTATGTAGTTAAGGGAAAAAATAATGAGATCCATGATAAGTAAATACTCAGATGAGAGAAAAATGAAGTTGAAAACTAACACTAAAGGCATTTCAAAAAAATCATATAAGAACTTATTGTGGAATATTCCTAAAATATATCCATGCACATATGTAAAAACTGTTTAAATGTAGTTACACTGTAATGAGGCAATGATGTCCCTACTCGACATAAATAAGAAGTCCAGTGTCAGGAAGGGGTCATCTCTTTTGCCATTGTGGCCAGTGAGTTCCCACAGAACTCCAGACATTTCAACTTATTACAAATGCTCTTTGTTACCCTCCAGAAGGTAATGGTAAGACCTTACTACTGAATGGATGATGTACTTCAGTCTAGGACACAGTGTAATCAAGGAAACTTCATCCCCACTGGTTAGCTATCATTGTTCTGGAAGGTGCTATGTATGTTGCCATAAGAGAAAGCAATTTTCAGTTTTACACAGATATAAGCTCCAATAACAACTGGCCTGGCAAGACATGCCCACTGATACACTAGAAGCATGGATGCAAAGGAATAACAACAAGGTCATGATTAGATGTATGGCCTACTCCACAAACTGAAGCCCACATATAGTACCATTATTAGGGTCATGAACCTGTGAGGACATAGGTCACAGGTCCTAGAGGAGAATCTACTACTGTTATTTTATTAAGTGGACATAATTTTAAACCAACTCCTAATGATTTACGATTACACTCATATTAGTTTATCTCCTGGGGCTAAAGAGGTATCTCCATGGTCAAGAGCACTAGCTGTTCTTCGGGAGAATCTGTTAATTCCCAGCACCCATGTGGCAGTTCACAATTGTCTGTAATTCCACTCCCAGGGGATCTGATGCCCTCTTCTGATGTCCAAGAGCATACATATGGTACAAAGACATACATGCGTGCATCTGGGTATATCATCCACACTGAGACATACTGTCAATGTACGATGTACAACCTATTTTGAAGATCTATTATACAAAAGAATTAAAATATTTCAACATTTTTCTAGTGAACAATATAGTCAAATTGTCAGGAGCCATAAAAGGACAAGCTAATAACTAGCAGGTGATCTTCCTGAGATGGCCTGTTTTAGATTAATCCACCACAGATTTGCTTCTATATGCAAGACCTAAGAGAATTCATTTTAGGAAAGATTCCTACTATTAATATGCTTTTCCTGTTATTGTTAAATATATACAACAATCACTAGGTATTAGCCCACTCATTTTAAGCAGATCTCTGCAGATTTATGGAGCTGTACTGTCTTGTAGTGATGTTATATAGACAAATAGATGACTTCTTAAGTCTTAATGATGATCCTATAAGAATTCCTAAAATTATATCAGTGATTATTAGGCTTTTGTACAATGGGACTGCTATTAGGTCCTTTTCTGATAGTCAAAGCTGCAATGAAAACTCTTTCAGTCTCCCATGTATCACCAGTTAATTGTTCTTAGATGGTAATCAGACTTTCTACTACTCAGAGCATATTCTAAGAGGTTATAAAAGAATTAACCAAAGGTCATAAAAAGAGAACTAACAATTTGTTATAGGTGCTAAGACAGAAGATAAAATATTGGCTGGTTTTATCTATACAAAACAGCACTAATAATGTAGTTAAGGTTTTAAACCTTCAGTGAACCTGTGGAGCTGTGACAGGTGATGGATGTTTAGCCAGATAATTACTCCTAATGGATATGTATGTAAACATTCTCTGTTGTAAACTTAAATTTCAATTTATGATTTGATTTTATGTGTGGACTTGTGATGAACTTTTGAACATGTAATCAAGTATTCTGAAAGATGTTTTAAATGCTGAAGACAAAGGGAAGGGTCAGAACTGAGCTGAGAAGAACTGAGCTGAGAGAGGAACTGAGCTGAGGAGAACTTTTTTTTGGACAGAACACATTTTAGAATAAACAGGAAAAGCTGAGAAGTTTTCCTTTCTCTGTTTAGGAGCTTTCTACTTTTCCCCTTAGATATCTTTCATAGGAAACTTTTTACAACATAGTGATAGACACTAGCTATAATCATTTTTTATTTTCATTTGAATGTTTTCTTTTTATTGAATATTTTGTTTATTTATCTTTCAAATGTTATCCCCTTTCCCAGTTTCCCCTCCAAAAACCCCCTATCCAATCCCCCTCCCCCTGCTTTTATGAGGTTGTTCCCCCACCCACCCACCCACCCACCCACTCCTACTTCCCTGCCTTGGCATTTCCCTTCACTAGGGCATCGAGCCTTCCAAGGACCAAGGGCCTCTCCTCCCATTGATGGCCAACAAGGCCATCATCCTCTGCTACATATGTGGTTGGAGCCATGGGTTCCTCCATGTGTAGTCTTTGGTTGGTTGTTTAGTCCGTGGGAACTCTGGGGGGTCTGGTTGATTGATATAGTTGTTCTTCCTATGGGTTGCAAACTCAGTCAGCTCCTTTAGTCCTGTCTCTACTCCTCCATTGGGGACTCCATGCTCAGTCCAATGGTTGGTGGTGAGCCCCTGCCTCTGTGTTTGTCAGGCTCCAACAGAGCCTCTCAGGAGACAGCTCTATTAGGTTCTTGTCAGCAAACACATCTTGGCATCTGCAATAGTGTCTAGGTTTGGTGTCTGTATATGGGATGGATCCCCAGGTGGGGCAGTCTCTGGATGACCTTTCCTTCAGTCTCTGTTCCACGTTCTGTCTTCTAATTTTGTTCCCTCTTCTAAGAAGAACTGAAACATCCATGCTTTGATCTTCCTTCTTCTTGAGCTTTATATGGTCTGTAAATTGTATCTTGGTTAATCCGAGCATTTGAGCTAATATCCACTTATCAGTGAGTGCATACCATGTGTGTTCTTTTGTGACTGGGTTACCTCACTCAGGATGACATTTTCTAATTTCATCCATTTGCCTAAGAATTTCATGAAGTCATTCTTTTTAATAGCTGAAGAATACTCCATTGTGTAAATGTACCACATTTTCTGTATCCATTCCTCTGTTCCATCTGGGTTCTTTCTAGTTTCTGGCCACTATAAATAAGGCTGCTATGAACATAGTGGAGGATGGGTTCTTGTTATGTGTTGGAGCATCTTTTGGGTTTATGCCCAGGAGTGATATAGCTGAGTCCTCAGGTAGTACTATGTCCAGTTTTCTGAGGACCTGCCAGGCTGATTTCCACAGTGGTTGTATCAGCTTGCAATCCTACCAACAATGGAAGAGTGTTCCTTTCCTTACATCTTCACCAGCATCTGCTGTCACCTGGGTTCTTGATCTTAGACATTCAGACTGATGAATGAATCCCAGGGTTTTCATAATTTGTATTTCCCTGATAACTAAGGATGTTGAACATTTCTTTAGATGCTTTACGGCCATTTGATATTCCTCAGTTGAGAATTCCTTTATAGCTCTGTACCCCATTTTTAATAGGGTTATTTGATTTTCTGGAGTCTAACTTCTTGAATTCTTTGTATATATTGGATATTAGTCCTCTATCTGATGTAGAATTGGTAAAGATCTTTTCCCAATCTGTTGGTTGCTGTTTTGTCCTATTGACAGTCTCCTTTGCCTTATAGAAGCTTTGCAATTTTATGAGGTCCCATTTGTCGAGTCTTAATCTTCCCCTGTGCCCATGTGTTTGAGACTCTTCCCCACTTTTTCTTCTATTAGTTTCAGTGTATCTGGTTTTATATGAAGGTCCTTGATCTGCTTGGTCTTGAGCATTGTACAAGGAGATAAGAATGGGTCAATTTGCATTCTTCTAAACGCTGACCTCCAGTTAAACCACCATCATTTTTTGAAAATGCTGCATTTTTCCCACTGGATGGTTTTAACTTCTTTGTCAAAGATCAAGTAACCAAAGGTGTGTGGGTTCATTTCTGGGTTTTCAATTCTATTTCATTGATCTACCTGCCTGTCTCTGTACCAATACCATGTAATTTTTATCACTATGGCTCTGTAAAACATCTTGAAGTCTGGGATGATGAGTCCTCTGGAAGTTCTTTTGTTGTTGAAAATTGTTTAGCTATCCTGGGTTTTTTTGTTATTCCAAATGAATTTGCAAATTGCTCTTTCTTACTCCTTCTTTCTTCCTGTGTCTTCCAAGTATCAGGCTGAAAGTTAAAGCCTTGTAGTTCCAACGGAGACAGTACAAAGGCTATTTACTTAATTCTTTGTTGTTTTAAGAAGAGAAACTGCAGTTTCTGGACTCAAGAGGATGACAGAAGGCAGGTCAGCTACAGTAGCAAGGTAACTTAGACTTAGATAAGTATTTATTATTACACAAAAACCCTAAATATCTCCTAAGACAAAGTCTTACCTTCTGCAGATGCTCTTTAACTCCCCTGCCTCAAGAAGAACCAACAAGAAAGAAGACCCTGTCTGGACTGGCCCCAGGCATCAAATGACAGTATTTTAAATATAATGTTTAAACTGTACACAATTAATTGTGATAATTTCATTTTAATATGGCCAGTAGAATGCTGAATGCTACACATATAGTTTCTTGGAGTCCACAGGCACTTGCACTCACATGTGTGTATAACCACACAGACACATACATATATAATTAAAACTAAAATAATTATTGAAACTCATTGGGTTAATAAACAGAAAACAAAAGTCAGTGAATGTTCCTCTGTTTGCATCTGAACCATACACGCAATGGAAACTGCTGAGAAGATTGCTTCAGTGAAAAAAACAACCACTGTATATTATTTAGGTTGTCATGTAGTACCTGTTTTCCTTTCAAAAGCATCTTTCACTTCCTGGGTGGACAGCAAGCTCCTTTAGCTGTGAGGTCACATCTCTCATCTCTTATCCCAACCCTACTTGTCTAGGCAAGCATTAGTCACCCAGTAAATACTTCCTGGTAAATTCTTTAAAATCCCTAAACGTAAAAATGTAAGAGCACCTATTCTGTATAAAGGGTTTCATTTGAAAGTTGGCTTTTTATTTTCTCCCACTGAGATGGCAGGTTGGTTGCTAATCAAATTGTCAGGATTTTTGTTCTTGTCAATAAACATAGCTTTGATGCTCTGGAAATTTGTAAAGTAAAAAGCTACTATTAAAATATGTATGTATAAAATAAGCTAGGGGGTTTAGAGGAAGGGAAGGGGAGATGATATAATTATGTTACAATCTCAAAAATAAAATAAAACAATTTAAAAATCAAATTAAAACCAAGGAAGTTATTTGTAAATTGAGGAAAACAAGAATATGTTTTACTCAGGAGGATTTTTGTTCTTTCACTTGCATTTTTTTTTCTTACTTGCTTTCATTTTTTCCCCTTCCTTATCAATTTCCAAGCTTGTGCATCCCAAGGTAGCTTTCAGCTCCCTATGTAGCCAAGGATGACTGTGAACTTCGGCTCCTGCCCCATATTTTCCAAGTGTTGAGATTATGGGCATGTTCCATCATGCTCAAATTAATAAACTTGTATCTGTCAAAACAGAAACAGACAAAACTTCAACCAACAGATTGGAAAAAGATCTTTACCAATCCTACATCCAATACAAGGCTAATCAATATCCATTATATATGAAGAACTCAAGAAGTTAGACTTCATACAATCAAATAACCCTATAAAAAATGGCTTACAGAGCTAAACGAAGAATTCTCAACTGAGGAATATCGAATGGCCTTGAAGCAACTAAAGAAATGTTCAACATCCTTAGTCATCAGGGAAATGCAAATCAAAACAACTCTGAGATCACACCCAGTCAGAATGACTAAGATCAAAAATTCAGGTGACAGAAGATGCTGGCAAGGATGTGGAGAAAGAGGAACACTCCTCCATTATTGGTGGGATTGCAAGCTGATACAACCACTCTGGAAATCAGTCTGGTGGTTCCTCAGAAAATTGGACATTCCACTATCTGAGGATCCAGCTATACCACTCCTGGGCATACACCCAAATGCTCCAACATATAACAAGGACACATATTCCACTATGTTAGTAGCAGCCTTATTTATAATAGCCAGAAGCTGGAAAGAACCTAGATGTCCCTCTACAGAGAAATGGATGCAGAAAATGTGGTACATCTACACAATGGAGTACTACTCAGATATTAAAAAAGATGACTGCATGAAATTCTTAGGTAAATGGATGGAACTAGGAAATATCATCCTGAGTGAGGTAACCCAGTTACAAAAGAACACACATGATATGTACTCGCTGATAAGTAGATATTAGTTCAAGAGCTGGGAATATCCTAGATACAATTTACAGACTACATGAAGCTGAAGAAAAAGAAAGGCCAAAGTGTGGATGCTTCAGTCCTTCTTAGAAGGGGGAACAAAATACTCACAGGAGGAAATATGGAGACAAAGTGTAGAGGAGAGACTGAAGGAAAGGCCATTCAGAGCCTGCCCCTCCTGGGGATCCATCCCACATGCAGTCACTAAACTCAGTGGGGAATTGGATAGGGGAGTTTTTGGAGGGGAAACTGGAAAAGGGGATAACATTTGAAATATAAATAAAGAAAATATCAGATAAAAGAAAATAAACTTTTATTAAAATGCTACATATACATATATACATGTACATACATACTTGTACATATATGCATATGCATAGGCATATATGTATATATGTACACTGCCTTGTAATGACCCACTTTCTTGGAAAATAATAATCCCCACCCGGTGAAAGTACTCAGACAATTAGTAGAACCCGCTGTAAATAAAAATGGAAAGAGTAAAAGCAGACAAATTGATCACTGAGGTCCCCCTTAAACACTTGTTTCTCTTACACATAGAAAACCTAATTTTCCACAGAAATGCCCTAAGGATGTGCTCTCTATATAGGGCTCGTAGTAACAACAAACAGATCTCTGAGGGAAAATACCAGAACCCCTTTCAAGGAAAGATATAGATAGAGAAAGAGTTGAAGGAGCAGTAAGAATCACCCACATCCCACAGTGAAAAGCCCTGGGCCAGGATGTGAGCAGATGCTATGACAACCATGTCCTACCCTAGAACATCATGGGCATACAAGGAATGCCACTCCTCTGACAAATATTTGTTCAGAAGTTGTGTTCTTCCACCGTTCAAGCTCCTCATTGGAGAAAGAAGCTCTACCAGTCAAGAAAGGAAATGTTAGCTTCCCAAGGGACTGTCAAAATCTCTTTGTCAAAGAGGCCCCACCATAGCATTTTCCTCCAGGTTTTCTTCATCCATTTTCTCTTGTAGACAATGAATTATCTGCTGGATTATAAGTATTTATGGAAAGGAACTGTCATGAGTTTTCTTCACACCTTTGAGACCGAAATCAACCAAAGACTTGTATCATACATTATCGTTTTTTTTGAGCTAGCCAGAATAACTGATAGACAAAATTGCTTAAATTTAAAGGATGCCGTCTGATATACATAAACATCACAGAATATCACAGTCCAGTTAACACATCATCACCTGTTGAAATTATTTTGTTATTTAATTTTACACGATCTGCTTTCTTATAAAGATACAAGTATATTATTAATTACAGTCAGCGTGCTTTAAGTTGACTGATTCCTTTTACAGAAGAAAGTTCGTGCACCTTTACCAGTATATTCGTTCTCTCCATCCATCTCAAGACCTGAAACCATCATTCTGCTCACTGTTTCTATGTGTTCTATTTCCAAGTATTGCCAAATAGTAGTTGCCATCTTCTCCCTGGCTTATTTCACTATCCAAGGTAACAAGTGTCATCATGTCGTTAGAAATGGCGAGGTTTCCTTTTTAAAATTGTTCTGAATAATACTGCATTAAATAATATATGATATTTCTTTGCCTACTCACCCTTTTTCCACTGGAAAATATTTATATTTAAATTTGTATTATTAAAAATAAAAATTCTTCTCTCATACAATCCATCCAGACCACAGTTTTTCCTCCCTCCACTCTTCCTACCTCCTCCCCACTTCTCCCCCAGATCCAATCTCCCTCCACCTCCCATCAGAAAGCATCAGGCCTTCAAGAGACACCAGAATCTATGAAAAAACTAAAGGCCAGGCAAGTGCCCTCACACTAATGGCACTGAACAAGGCAACCCAACAATAAGAGTCTCAAGGGCAGGAAGAGTCAGAGATACACCTGTACCCACAGTTTGGAGTCCCACAAAAATGCAAAGCTAACAACCACAATGAATATTCAAAGGACCTCGTGCACACCCATGCCAGCCCCAGGCTTGCTGCTTCAGTCTCTGTGAATTCACATGAGACCTACTTAGGTGATTCAGTGGCTGTGATCTGATGTATTCCATTCCCTCTGACTCTTATAATCTTTCTGCCCTCTCTTTCTGTGGGATTCCCTGAGCTCCAAAATGAGGGATTGGATGGAGATCAGTTTAGATAACTCTCATTCTGCATAATGTCTAGCTCTGGGGCTCTGCGTGCACTCCCATCTGTTGCCAGGAGGTAAACTATCTGATGATGACTGCATGAGACACCAAGCGATGAGTATGGCAGACTATCACTAGGAATCATTTTATTGATTGTTTTCAGACAAGTCATGTTTGATTCTACCATAGGTCTCTGAGCTATCCAAGCAGTGCCAGGCCAGGGCTCCATGTCATGAAGTGGGTCTCAAATTGAATTGGACATTGGTTGGCCATTCCCACAAATTCTGTGCCATCACTGCCTCAGCACAGCTTGTAGGCAGGACTCATTGTTGGTCAATGGTTTCGTGGCTAAGTTAGTGTCCACATTGCTCTTTCAGAAGCCTACAGTGTACCCTTTCACACTGAAGAGACTAGCATATAGTGGTGAAGACTCCATGCAGGCACCAGCTTCACCTCTTTGTGTTCAATGAGCTGTGTGGATGTTGTCCTTGGCAATATGGCCCCACTGTCAGTTTGAAGAGCGCAACCCTCTGGTCCAACATCATCCTGGACTGTTTGGTTACCACAGGAACCCTCAGGCAACAATTCAACCAAAGGCAACCCAGTCCCACCACAGGAAGCCTTGTCTGGCTATAAGAGAGAGCCAAGTGAGACTGCACATCCCCCATTACTAGGAGTCCTCACTAGGATCACCTCAGGCGATCCGGGAAGTTTCCCTGCACTACATTTCCATCCTACCCCACAAATGCCCCCAATTATATCAGTCTCTCCCTGCACTCTCTCCTTCCATCCCATTTCCTATTTGACCTGATCTCTCCTGCTCCAATCACAATCTGCCCTCAGTCTACCTACAAAATCTATTCTATTCCCCTTCCCAGGGAGATTCATGCATTCCCCCAGGAGCTCTCCTCTTTAACTAACCTCTTTTGGTCTATAGATTATAGCTTGGTTATTATGTACTGAACAGCTACTATCTACTTATAAATAAATACACACCATATTAGTTTTTCTGGGTCTGGGTTACCTCATTCATGATGATTTTTTCTAGTTCTGTCTGCAAATTTCATGGTGTCATTATTTTTAACAACTGAGTGAAAGTCCGTTGTGTAATTTTCGCACATTTTTCTTATCCTTTTTTCGGTTGAGGATTGTTTATAGTCTCTAGCAATTGTGAATAAAGTTGCCATGAACATAGTTGAGCTAGTGTCCCTGTGGTAGGATGAAGCATACTTTAGGTATATTCCCAAGGATGGTACAGCTGAGTCTTGAGTTAGATTAAATCCCAATCATATTTATTTCCATGGTGGCTGTACAAGTTTGCATTCCCACCAGCAATGGATAAGCATTCTCCTTGTTACACGTCTGTGCCAGCATGAGCTGTCACCTAGCTGTCACCTTGTTATTGATCCTAGCCATTCTGACAAGCATAAGACAGAATCTCAAAGTAGTTTTGATTTATATTTCCCTGATGGCTAAGGATGTCAAGCATTTCTTTAAGTATTTCTCAACCATTTGATATTCCTCCGATGAGAATTATCTGTTTAGATCTATGCCTCATTTTAATTGGATTATTTGTTGTTTTGATATCAAGTTTGTTGGGCTCTTAATATATTTTGAATACTAGTCCTCTATTGGATATGGAGTTAGATAAAAGAATCCAGATACACAGAATATCTGAGAAAAATAAACTAGTACTTTAAAGAAAGTCAGGAAAACAGAAACAAACACTTAGAGGAAATGAATAAATCCCTCAACAAAAAGCCAAGAAAAATTAAACAAACAGGTGAAGGAAACAAATCAAACTGTACAAGAACTGGAAATGGTAATAGTAGCAACAAAGAAAACACAGACTGTGGGGAATTCTGAAAATAGAAAATTTAGGAATTCAAATAGGAACTAGGAAGGCAAGCTTCACCAACAGAATATAAGAGATAAAAGAGAGAGTTGCAGGCATTGAAGATAAGACAGAAGATATTGATAAATTATTGGTTAAAGAAAATGATAATTCTAAAATAATCCCTAACAGAAAACATCCAGGACATCTAGACACTATAAAAAGACCAAACATTACAATGATAGGTATACAGGAAGAAGAATCCAGCTCAAAGGCTCAGAAAATATTTTCAACAAAACCATAGAATAAAAATGTCCTAACCTAAAGAAAGAGATACCTAAAAAAAAAAGAAAAGAAAAGAAAAAAAGAAAAGAAAAGAAAAGAAAGAGATGCCTATAAACATACAAGAAGCTTACATAGCACCAAATGTATTGGACCAGAAAAGCAAGTTCCCACTTTATTGGTCCAATAAAAAGCACATAATAATCAAAACACTAAGCAAACATACTCAGCAACAAATTCTTAAGATAGATCTAATTCTCAGCTGTTATGAAAAATGCTGCAGAGAACATGGAGTACAGTCAGACATACCTTGCAATGTTGATTTTGGTTGTTTCAGATACATGCCTAAGAATGGGACTTGGGATCATGTGATATTTTTACATTTATTTTTTTAAAGAACTTCCATTTTCTCTTTCATAGTGGCTATAACAATTTTTATCAGCATTGACAGAATATCAAAGTTCCTATTTTCCCCATTTTATGTTTTACCATTTATCTCTTGTCCTCTAAGCCATGGCCATAGTAACAGATATGAGGTGTCTTCCTGTACTTTAATTTGTGCTTCAATGATTTTTAGTGGTGAAGAGACTCCCATGTACCTGTTGACCATTTGTATAATTTCTTGGGGGAAACATGTCTACTTAGGTTTTTACCTTTTAATGAGGTAATTTGGATCCGTCTTATACTTACATTTAGAAGACCTTTATATATTACACATACTAGATACTTACCAGAAATACATTTTGCAAATACTTCCTATGGGTCCGTAGACTGCCCTTCTACCCCTCTTGATCATTTGCCTTCCTGAGCATTTTGCTTTCATTGCTTGTGCTTTGCCTGCCATAGCCAGGAAATCATTGCCAAAGCCTGTCTCAAGAAGATTTTTCCAAATGTTTCCTTCTAGGAGTTTCAAGATACCTGTTTTAGTCAGGGTTTCTATTCCTGTACAAAACACCATGACCAAGAAGCAACTTGGGGAGGAAAGGGTTTATTTGGCTTACACTTCCATATTGCTCTTCATCACCAAAAAAGTCAGAACTGGAACTCAAGCAGGTCAGGAACCAGGAGCTGATGTAAAGGCCATGGAGAGATGTTACTGGCTTGCTTCCCCTGGCTTGCTCAGTTTGCTTTCTTATAGAACCCAAGACCACCAGCCCAGGGGTGGCACCAACCACAATGGGCTGGGTCCTCCAGCCTTGATCACTAATTGAGAAAATGCCTTATAGCTGGGCTCATGGCGGCATTTCTTCAAGGGAGGCTCCTTTCTCTGTACTGAAAACTCCAGCTTGTGTCAAGTTGACACACAACCAGTCAGTACAATACCCCATCTTTTTTATTTTCTTTTAATATTTCTTTCTTCCATTTTTAAATTGAAAACAGACTTTTTATACAATATATTCTGATTATGGTTTCCACTACTCAGATCCTCCCTACCTCCCCGTACCCAAATTCACACCCTTTCAAACAAACAAGTATTTAAAACATAATAATAACATAAAATGAAATGAGATTTTTAAAAAACATACCAGAATAGGACAAAACAAGAAGAAGAAGAAAAGAAGGCACAAGAAACACATATACTTAATTCTTCTTTTGAGATTATTTCATTTAAGTTTACATGAAGAGTAAGGAATTTTGTTTGTGGTTTTCGTGTACATGGGAATTCAATTTCTTCAGTGTTGTTTACTGATGAGACTAGTCTTTCTTCAGGGTGAATTCTTGATACTTGGAAAGGAGTAGTAAGTCCTATCAGCTAGGGCTCATCTCTGAGCTCTGTATTCTAGCCTATTGGTCAATATGTCTGCCTTTATGATATCACGCTGTTAGATTACTACCATTTTGAGTTGAGAAGTTATGTTAAACGCCTCCAGCTTTGTTCTTCTTCCTCAGGGTTAATTTGATGCCGAAGTCTTTTGTAGATTCATATGAATTTTAAGATTGTTTATTCTATGTGAAAAGTACTCCTGGAATTTAAGACCTTTAAAATTGCTTATAGTAGGAAGGATATTTTGACAATACTAGTTCTCTTAATCTAAGAATGTATGGTATCTTTCTAGTTTTTATCCTGAAATTTATCTGATGTTAAATGTTATAGCTTGGAGGATGTAGAAATTTTGCTCATTTGTAAATTTTGTTCTAAGAATTTTATTGTTTTTGATGTTCTTACACAAATATAGCTTGTCCTGGTGTGTTGATTTTGTATCCTGCCACTTCCCTGGATTCATTTGCTAGTTTTAATAGTTTTCACACAATCATTTGGTCTATCTACATATACAGTAGTAAAATAATGTAATTTCTCCCTTTTAAATTTGGATGCTATTTCTTGTGCCCACATAATTGCTCTTAACAACACTTTCAGTGAATGCAGAACAGAAGCAACAAGAATGTATCTATCTTAATAGTGATATCAGAGGAATCTGTTAGCCCTGCCCATCACTGAATTAGCTTTTTAGTTCTCTTTTAAAGTCATCATGTAGGAGTGTATAAATGTGTGTGTGCATTAGTGTGTGGGGGGATGTTTTTAATCAGGTGGCTTTTTCAAAATAGTATTTGTAAACTAGTGACCATGTTTACAAAAGTCTATTGCTTATTAATACATTAAATATTTCATAATAATTTTTACAGATATAATCTTGATATAATGTCAGAATGCTTTTCGAAGCTTATGAGCCAACCAATCAATCATACCTCCTCTACTCAATGGGAACCTAGGATTTGTTCTGCTAGAGAGATTGAATGAGGGACATATGGTACGGTGAAAAAAGAGGTGATGTTACAAAAAGTCACAGAGTTTAGGTGACTGAATATTAGTAATAACTAATGTCATTTACACTCACAAGAGTACAACCATGCCTATCCCCTCAGGCCCCCATAGAGGAATTGTGGTAAGAGGCCTCTTTGAGAAAAGATGTTAAGATGGAGAGAGTTGAGGGACCCAAGTAAACAGCAAGTCCTTGCTTGATATCCCTAAAGCAAAGCTAGTCATCGGTGAACCCATGTGTGCACATTGAGCACACAGACACAGTTCCTGCTTACGCTATTAGTCTTAAATACAATAGGACAGTTAACATCAGAGGATTCATGAAAGATAGGCATTAAGATAAACGGGGAAAAAGTTCCAAGATAGAGATGAAACAAGAAACAAGAAAAATTGCCCCTACTGATCTCATCAATAATATATAAAACAAAAACAGGAGGCTAGAAAAAGGGATAACCAGATTTCTTTTTAAAAATCCATTGCTTTAGTTTGAAAAGTAAACCTAAGATCTTTCAGAGAAATAAAAATAGCCTGAATGTTTCAGCAACCGGAGTGTCACCAGGCTCTTCAGTGACAATTCAAGCAGCCAGAAAGCAGACTCAGTGGGGAAGGAAGCGAATGAGGGTTCCAACATCTTCAAGAGCAAGGGAAGCCATAGATTTCCATGTGCAGCCAAAGTGACAAAAGACATTTATCATGTATTCAAGTTCCAGATACTGTCCCTTAAAGGACTGTTCTCAAGAAGAAATACAATACATGAAGACCTGAGATGAAAGAAGTACAATCAAAA